>NW_026623250.1:1960291-1990733 GCF_030028575.1 Malurus melanocephalus | reverse complement strand
TTTTTCTTTTTTGTTTCCTAATTAACTTTCTTATAACTTTCATCTTTTGACTTTCCAGAGGTTTGAGGTGCATCTGGGGTTCCTCAGGACTGGCAAAACCAGAAGTAGGGCTTTTTTAGTTTGGTTGGCAGTGCTGAGATTTTTTTTTTCCCTTTGCTTGCACTTGATTCTGTTTGCAGGCGATTAGGAATGACAGGAGTGCACATAGGGAGGGTTTCTTGGCTGATTGCATTTAAGCCAGGAATTCACTGTGAAAATAAAGCCAAGGGGCGATAAATAAAAGATGCAATCTTCTCTAGGAGGCAGACACCYAGCGTGGACTTCGCTTTGCTTACTTTCTGCAGTGGAGTAGGCCTTCGCTAGTAGTTGTGAAAGAAAAAAAGTAACTTTCTGTGTGTTTTCAAAGGGGGGAGCATTGACTAATGTTGGCAAGGGTCAATRTGAAGAAAGAAAATACGCATAAATATAAGGATTCTTCTGGAACCCTTAAACACATTTCAAACAAATACCATACCTACTGCTGAAAATACATTTGTTATGTTGTATTTCACCTGTGTGTGTCCCCCCTTGCCCCCTTCCCCGTTATGTGAGCCTGCTTTGAAACTCTGCAAAAAAAGTAGTGGAAACTGGTGATATGAAAGATGTCAGTTATTTTGACAAAGGCCTTTGGTGAGGGAGTTGTGGAGGACTTGGGTAGGCTGCGTCCTGCTGTAGGAAAGTTCTTGTGTAATTTGGGTAGGTAGCTGTGTCATTAAGACTGGGTCTTGCTGACAAGATATGCCTTGTGAAGCAGAAAGGTGCAACTGTTAAAGGCAATTCAGCTCTAGAGTGACTTATGTTGGGCAGAGAATAGAATTGGTTCCATATAATACAGCTGAATATGCAGCATTGATGAAAATTTAGCATTAAGTTTATGTAAGTGCATGTTTAGTGACTATGTAAATGTGAACTTATGTTCTTTGCAGTATGAGTAATGGAAACTCTGTAAATGTTTACAGTTGAACTATGGAAAAGTGCAGTTATTGGACAAAACACATTTTATTACATATCAGTTCTAACAGCCTTACTTGTAACCTGAAGTATTGCTATAAACAGGGAATGCAGGATTTGATTTGAGAGACACATAAATTTCAGTTCAGTGGTAGTTAAATGGAACCATTTGCTTCTGAATTTTGCATTTTAAATTTTTCAGTCTAGCCTTGAATAAATATTCTGACAACTTTATCATGTTAAATCATTTCAAGCAGGAGGCTTTCACAAACCTTGTATCTAACTTTTGCTAGAAATCTTCATGTGATCCAGCTTTATGCCCAGCTACTTAATCTCTTGTGTGCTATCTTCTTTTAAAGAAAATCTGAATGAAGATCTTGTATTAGTGATACGCACAAATAATGTTTTTGGTAATCAGGCARTAAGGGTGTCTGCTAGCCTATTTTGTAGTTTAATGTGCTGTCCTAGTGTAATAATTAGCACCACTTAATTTTCTCCAAAGAAGATGGCTTCAAAATTCAATTTGCATCTAATTTATCAGTGTATTTATAGCTTTTTGTTATGTTTCAATTGGACACAAAGGTTTTTCTTTTTTAGTTTATTAAAAAAAMCCCAGAGAATGCGGGCTCCTAAGGCAAACCTTCCCAACTGCATGAAACAGCTCTTTTACCATGCATGTCAAACCAAGTATTTTTAGTAAAAATTACAGTTTAAACAAGAAAGCACTTTGTGAGTAAATACAACAATCTGGATCAAAAATTAGAAATTGACTGTGTTTCATTTGGCCAAATTTGTGAAGATGCCAGAAGCAAGCAGACAGTTTTAGATGGCCAAGTATATATTTGGTTTCTGAGGTTAGTCCTGAATTAGTACACAGTACTGTATTGTCACAGCTGTGGCTGTCAAGGTTAGGAAGAGGTGTGATCCCTCAGTAGCACAGCTGACCTGGTGAAAGCCCTTAATGCAGCTATTCCAGGAGAAAAGAAATAAACCCTGTACCTCTGCTGGTATGACTCTTTCTTGGGGAAAGATGCAGATTGCCTTTAGTGGTGTAAAACTCAGCTTCACTGCTGCAGCTGCATCTGCAATGGAAGTTACTTGATTTTTTTTTTGATATGTCATACAAATACTCCTACAGTATTCCTGTCTGTCTGTGATTTAAGGTAGGTTTGTCTTTGTTCCATAGACCCTGCTTGCTTGTACAGGCCTTCCTTAAAGGAGTACAGCCCTTTCCATGGCATTAGGCTTTGTAATTGTGGTAGTCATGCCTTTTAGGTATGAATGGCAAGGGAGTGAATTGGAGGGAAGGGACTCTTGGGGAAGGAAAATATTATAAAGAATTCATTGACTGGCACTTGCCACAGCTCTAGAATATGATGTTAATATTATGAGCTAGAAAGCTGCCTTGTCTGTGGAAGAAGGTTCAGCTGAAGAGCATCATTAGCATGGAGCTCTAGGCTTGTGTTTTGGAAGCCCCTCAAAAATATGTGTTTGGGGGATGTAACCAAGATACTTAGAGAAAAGCATGTAAAATTTCTCCATTGTGAAATAGTGGCTGAATGTCCCAGGATGTTTCTTTCATTCATTCCTAAGTTAAAGGCTTGATTTTTTTTTTTTTCTTTCAAAACCAGAAGCCATTTTTTTCAGCTGGAACAAGAGAAGGCTTTAGAAGACCATCTTAGTAGCTGCTACATGTAATTCTGGTGGAGTGTGTATTGTATTTGGGAAATTTCAGATTCTTTTAGTGGATGATGATTCCAGTTAAACTTTGGCTCTTCCTAGCTGTCTTTACTGAAAAAAAAACTTTCTGAAATTGCAAAGCAAGTAAAATAAATGTAATTTCTCTCATTTTATGACTCAGTTGTTTGAATGCCAGTGGTAYAACATGAAACACTGTTTTTTTCTGTTGATAAAACCATATCAAGTATTTTATTAAAAGCTGGCACAAATGTTATACTGTGCTGTAAGCTGAAATGCTGCTTTTACCAGAGATGATGATGCTCATTGATGCGTCTAATATGTATGTAATTGTTGTTGAAACCTGTGGGACAGATGTATTTAGTAAAGGGATTTACTTAATTAAAGTAATACTGAGTTGTGTGATAAAACTAAGGCTCATTAGTGGGAATACAGGCGCTGTGTTTAGTGTTAACTTTTTTTGAYCTGTGGTATCAAATTGTTCTGGTATGTATAGTGACCTTTTTCCAAGGAAAAAAGTTTGTGTTAAACTCGGCCTTTTTGAAAAGGAGAATTTTGTCTGCTGATATGCTGAAAGAACAACCATGTTCTTCTGCAGTCAGCCTAAGCTTGGGTTTGGTTAGGAATGTATGAGTAAAACAAGTAATCCAGAATTTGTTAATRCAATGTTGTGGTATGGGCATAAACAAATGATGTCTGACTTTTTGCTGGACTTCTTTGGACTTGGCTCCAAGACTGGTAGARTCTTGTGAAAATGCCTTCATTGATTCCAGTTTCAGTTTTCTGCATGAAATAATTACCAATATTTTTAAGTTCCAGAAGAGAAACCAATAAGGTAATTTTTAAATGTCTCTTTCTGAAAGGGAGACATCTAATACATTCCAGCTTCCTTGTTAGATTTCAAATGCAATGCATTAATTGGGGAATATGCAAGCTATTTTCTGTGTGTATGCGTTCTAAGCCACTATCCTTCACTATGAATAATTTCTTTGGAAACCCTGAAGAAAAGGTAGAGCAAAAGGAGTAAAAATCTGTCTTTGAAGACCAGATCACTGAAGGTGGAAATGCTTTGTAAATTAACTCCCACCTTTCATTCAGATTTTCTGAAAATGTTTAATCTGGAATTAAGATTTTAAGAGAATGTAAGTATTTTAGGGTGATTTTAAGGTATTAAAAAAACCCTTTGTACTATCTTTGTGTAATTGTAAATAGTAGGATAAATGGACAGTGTCAGTACTGCTCCAGAATGATTTTGTTTTTTTTAGGAAAAAAATTGCAAATCATTTGCCATCACAATTTCTAAAATGAGAAATCTTCTATACAGGAGTGTTGTATTTCATTGATGCAACAAAATTTTTGATTGTTTGTTTTAGGTCAGTTTTCATATTTCTTACATTCCATTTTCCCCTTAATTTCAAGGCTTTCCTCACTTCCAGGAAAACAGTTTTCATTTTCAAAGCTGGCATTCTSTTTAGAAAATGATTCCTTCTTTGTATATGATCCAGTGTTTTGGTGTGTAGCAATGTTTGAATTTGGGCCAGTTGTCGTGCAGTAACTGGTGCCTGCATGTGTTCTCTCTCCCTGTACTCTGACTTTCAGAGGTGAACAATTAATAAAAGCAAAATCTGTGTGTGAATATAGGCTGGGACTATTTAAAAGTCAGGATCAGACCAACTGGCTTACTTAAAAATTAGTAGCTAGTTGCTGCATTTTGCTGTACCATTTACTTTTTAAAATGAACCTGCTAAAATTGAGCCAGTACATAAGACCCTGATAAAAATCTAATTGAAAAAATTCAAGTGAAGAAACTTGCTAAACTGTCGTGTGCAGTTTTTACTGTTGAAGGATCAAGTATAATAGATGGCAYGCTCTAAGATGTCTCTGCATGAGTTCAGTTTAAGTGTCACCTGCTGCCTAGGTAATCTAGCTATGTCAAGATGAAGTGTGAAGTTTTGTACTAGTGTAAGTATGAGTKCAAAGTCACAGTAGTATAGAAAAGCAGCTGACATAACTTGATCTCTCTCTAGCTTATTTTCTTTGGGGGTTAGGTACGAGAATTCACTGTGTTTTTAAAAAAAAAAAACAAAAAGGCAAGGAAAAAAAGGTCTGCAATGTTTTAAATGACAAAAGCTGTCCTAATTTATGAATATTCTGTCTGTGTCATGAACTAATTTGAAATCTTAAAAAGCTTTAATGTGCAGCAAAGATACAAATTTAATGTGAATTCTGATTGCCTGGAATGCAGTCAGACTGACAGCACGTGAATACTTGAGTACTGTCCAGCAACTACACTTGTTCTGGGAGATCTGTCTCTTTGAACTTCCAGTATTTCCTCTTGGTTTACTGTCTAAGACTAACCATGTAAAAAATTCTCAGCTAAGTATGAATGCAACCCTTGACATGGCTTCATAACCTTCTGTGACCTGGATCACTAGGGTTGTACTGTACACTGCTTTGCATTCTCCTTCCAGCTACATGCCAATTACCATGATTTATGTGATGGCCTTGCGGCACATTACTCTGCTGTCCTCTGAAGCAGCAGTATGCATCCAGTCTTTGTTGCCTTCGCCCTGCCGTGGGGGGCCGGAAAGTCTAGAGAACTTGAGCTGTARGTCACCATCTTAAAATAGTTATTTTCTGACTGAATTCTGCTAAAGTGCAAGCAGACTGGCGGAGTGTAGCCTTCTGATTGTAACTACAGTGTAGAGGATTCCTTTGTGGTTAAGTCAGAACTGATAAAAGGCCTACTGTAAGAACTTGTGGGCATACAAAAGACTTTCTGATGTGATACAATTCAGTGTAGAGTGGAGAGTCTCCTAATGTGGAATTGTTACTAACACTTTTTAAAATACTTCTGAAAATTGCTGAAATCTCCCATTTGATAATTTATTTTTCAATGTTTAAAGTACATTTTAAAGTAATTGTGATGTCCACCATCATGTCCTTTAAAAAGGAGAGTGCTATTTTTTATTTGTGGGTTTTAAAATTGCTTATTTATTTATCATTATGTTTTACTCTAAGCCTCCACTCCTTTTTACAAGTGAGTGTATTTGACTGTTGCRAAATAGCTGGAAATTTTGTTTTGGAAATGGATGGGCAATGGATGAGAAAGTCTGATATTAATTGGAAGGATRCAGTAAAACCTGTCAGTAAGTTTAAATTTGCACTAGTAAAGTTAGCTAGTCAGATAAGTAGAAAGCTCATTTACTGAATTAATGTGCTAAAAATTCAGGTGATTTACCTTTTATGCTACTTTATTTAACAATCTCACTGCTTGCATAAGTCATCTTTCATGGTTAATTGGTGTTAGACCTTTTAATACATTACGGCATTGTTGGAAAATTTACAAGGGAAATGGTATAGTAAGATATTTCCCAGAAGTACATTAATATATATCTTTACTTTGTCTTTTTTTACTTAATTTTTTACAAAAGTTAATTGTATTCAAATTATTGTTTTAGAGCCCTGAAAAATCAACTGTTGTATAGCTGTATGACTTCTAAGAAATGAGGCACTTTGTTGTATGTGCCAAGTTTTACTGCTAACTGGTTACTGACAGTGGGTAGTAATGCAGCGACAGTGCAGGAATTGTGCAGCTGACTACAATGTTTAAATTACACTGACCAATGAAATAAAAAAAAAGCATTAGGCCATCAAGGCAATTAAAATTGGATAAGCTCTTATAGAGTGTGAGACAAACGTACAGTCTGAAACAGTCGAGGATCAAGCTGGCATGTATTCTRATTATTTAAGTGTTTTTAAGCTTGTGTTAAAATCTGGGCTTTGGCTTAAAGGCTTCAGCAGGGCTCTCAGATTGGTTTCTGTATGCTTAAAGTTTGACTTCTTCTATGCTAGTGGCTTGCCTTCTTTATGCATAGCAGTGTTCCACTATATGCRCAAGGCCTAGTGGCAGCACAAACTTTTTAATACTTTCAAAAGCAGCTTCCGAGCTTTATTATTAGTTTTTAATTCCTGTATTCAACTTTGATATTTTGACTGGGCTGAAGTGCATGGAGCACTGATATGGAGTGCATGGAGCACATATTTGATCATTAATGATTGGATTGATAGTATGTTTATCAGAAGTATAAATAAATACAGGTGGAGTGATCTTCAGAGTTTTATATGCTTGATTGTTGGTCCTTTCTCCCACTTATGTGCAGCTGTGGCTGTGAAAGGATAGCAAATAAAATCTGTGTTAAGAATTCATTACCAAATACACCCACAGATAATCTTCCTGGGATCCTTTGGAAAATGTGAGGAAATCAGTTGTGTGGAGAGCTATACTGTAAGCTTTTCGTTGCTCCTATAGTAGTTCCATCAGACTTTGCTCCTGGGTTTCAGTGGAATACAATGCAGTGTTTTTGGAGGATGGAAAGCAGTCTTAGTAAAACACTCATTTGCATATTTACAAAGCTGGATTTAGTAACCACATTAAACATGGCTTGTGCTTCTTCAGGACAATTGTGCAGAGTCTACTGATTTTAGAATTTCAAGAACAGGGAAAAATCAATAGTCTAAATGAATTGTTTAATATATTAGCTAAAGAAAGAGAAAAACAGGAACACTTTCATTCTGAAATACTGTTATTACCAATGACAGCTGGGACAACTGGCTGTGCTGCTGCTGTGGTACATGTAAAATGAGTCTCAGTTCTTCCATTGATTCAGATTGTAARCTGAAACCTTGCAAACTGACTACAGTTAGTGTCTTGGGGATAAAATATCAAGTCCATTATATTCTGTTTCTGGATTTAGTGTAGATATATTACACGGGAGCCTAAACTTCAATTTTTCTTCCTCCAGAGCAGGGGGATGAGGATTATGTAAAATGCACAGCTGTTTTTTATCTTTTTATTATTGCACGCTATGATATGGGAGAGCACTGTCATGCAGCTTTTCTGATCAAGTATGAATGCATGAATTAATAGAGGTTACTTCAGCTCAATGTGCTGATGCACGAATGGCAGGGAGTGACTAGGACTGGGATGTGATGTAGCAGTTGCTGTGAAAGYCTGATGGGATTAGGAAATTGAGGATAAATTTATTAGTCCTGCATGTAAAGTTTAGAAGTAGTATATCACTTAGTTTTACTGACAGTTTCCAGTGATCAGTTTTTACATTGCATGTATCCTAGCAATAGTTTACAGGTTTGGTTTCTGAATAACTTTGTAGATGATAAATGTGACTGTTCAGTAACAGCGAGTGAAGATGTACTTAGGAGTAAACAAGTGTTTGTCTTACTGAATAGTACATACTCGAAGAAAAGAAAGGTGGTAAAATGCTGGGTAAAATGTTTTAATAGATGAGACGCTAGAAGGACAAGTGGGGACGTSGTCATGGCTGAGATAAGGTAGAGGTCAAAGACCTGACCAGATACCTGATGAGCTATATTTAAAAAGGATGTAGTCTGAATGCCTGTTCCCGCTATGTGCTCTTACTTTTAATGGGTATTGGTAAAAGCATGGAAGGAAGCTAATAGGCTTTTTCCTACAAAATGAAACACAGTTTTCAAGATGGAAAACAGGTTAGCAAACAGTAAGTTAGCTATTCTGCAGCTTTTGAAACTGTATAATATTCTTAAGCTGTGAAGTGGGTGTTCTCTCCCTCTTTTCAACCTTGTGTTCCAGTTTCAATTCTGTAAATAAGATATATTTGATGCACAAAAGTAATGCTCTGGTTTTTCAGTTAATGCTGACTTTGTGTATTTGAAGGGTGTTTGTCAGATTTTACTTTCACAGAAGTTATTTCTGTTAAGTAATAATGGAAGCTTGACCATTGGTATAACAAAACCACTGACTTCATCTTGTACAACTGTTTGAAAGATATTTTCTTGTAGCATTAGATATTCATTGATAAAATCATAGACGGTAATTGAATTTCATTTTCKGTAAGCCTGAGCCAAATTGTGGTTTAATTTTCCTGAACAGACATTAGGTGGCTTAATTTTAAAGCACTGCATATTGCAAAAAGAGACTTGTTTTCTTATTTTGGTCTCCTCCTGCCACTCCCCCTCCTAGTAGTGAATATTTATGGTACCCAGACTTGTGAACAACAGATTTTTCTTTTTTTCCCAGAGCCTTATTTTGTCCTGGCTTGGGATGAGGAGTGCAGACAAGAATCTGATGAAGAGAACTGGGCAGTTCTTTAGATAAAAATAGAAAGTAGAAATGGGAAAGAGGAAGACACCTGTTGTTAAAGTGGTCATCAGAAGGACTGGAGAAGTTTTTCCTGCGGATCAGAGGCCATATGGAATACAAACTTAACGGTGGTAGAGGTGTAAGATAAGTGGTAATTAAAGACTGAAAACACAAGAYGGATGTGAGCATTGTAATCTCTGTACCTCAGAAATTCAAAGTTTTGTTGTGTTTAAAAGGAAGAAGTTGTGTACAGGACAAGGAAGGGTGCTGATGTTTTCAGAAAGCTGAATACTCCCAGTATGCGGAATAAGCTTAAATGAGCAAGATCAAAACTGCTTCTTCTTAACATTCAAGGTGTGAAATGATAGCTAGTGAAATGTTGGAATGGATGAATGGAAATAGATGTGAATCATGGGCATGCGCTTCAGTGAATSCTGCCTGTTATGAGGTCCATGTTCCCCTTGCTCACTGAATAACAAAAGGAAGTTAAGTACAGATCAAGTGTTGAGAAACATCAACTGAAAAGAGGAAGCAGAGGAAGATGACTGAGCAATGAGACACTAAGCTGTGATTTTAGGAAATAAAAAAAGAAGCATAAAAGTCTGAAATGTCTGTATTTCTGGAAGTGCTGAAAGGTACAGCAAGATTGCAGAACACAGAAAACATCACCACTGGGGACCATGGTGAGAGTCATCCCAGTGTGATGCACTGCACTGGAACCAGCAAGGGCCCAATGGCAGAACCACATTCCAGGCAAGGGCCTTGGTGTGCTCAATGACTTCGTTGTGGGAGCGGGATGGTGATGTGGGACAAAATGGTGATGTGATATTAACAAAAGAACCTCAGGCAAGAGCTAATGGGTGAATGAGGTGGGAGAATCAACAGCATACAAGTGCAAGGAGTGTCTGTATATTAGTCTGGCATACATATAGCTTTATTGGTAGGCATGGGGGTTTATCTGTGTTGTATTTTGCTCCAGGAATCCAGGAGGTAAAGCATGTCATGCAGGCTTAGTGAGGCAGTGTGTGTCTGAGCCTGGGGATGAGGATGTGTGGTGTTTGAATGACAAAGTCGGAGCAGTTCCATTTGTATTGCAGTTGATGCTGGTTTGAAGTATCAGAAGCAGAGTGGAGAGGCTGTGTTGGTAGAGTGGCCTGCAGGTGGGACTGCTACAGAAGTAGCTTTCAATTTAATYTTCCATCAGTAGCTGGGTACACATAATGAGTCAGCATGTTCAGTGCAGGCTGGAGGGACCTTTGATAGGCTTGTCCTCTGCACAGCTCACTGCCCTCGCACCATGCTCTTGGCACTGATCRACTCCTCTTCCAAAGGTAAAAGCACCTTTGGTTAGCTGGCTTTTTGTCAGGAATAGATGTGGTTGTGAGCAGGGGGCTGTTGTGAGGTTTGTTGGCAATGTGTGCTATAGGTATCTTAACAGTGGTGTCCAGTGTGGTGGTGACAGCTTGCAGGCCCTGGTGCAATGACACAGGGCCTTCACTGACTTGAGCCATGTGTGTCAGCTGTTTGAAGGCTCTTGTACCAGTCTGCTGTAGCTGGATATATGTGGTGTGCTGAGCAAAGGCTAAGATTGGTAGTCTGTGGTCTTTATAAACRTGGATTTCAAACTCAACTACAAGCYTGATATCTGTCTTCTTAAAGCTGGTAACCTTAGGTTGCCTAACAAAGATTATAAATGCCAAAGGCCTTAAACTCTGACAGAAGTTGTATCCAGTTATAATTTAGCAGAGTTATCACTCTTGCCCCTCCCTTTTTCTAGGGAGGGGGCACATTCCTCGTTGTCCAAGCCTGCTGCCCTAAGGAAAGCTRCTGATATGGGTGCAGAGTGAGGCTGTGAGTGCGGCTGTGAGTGCGGGAGTTCTCCAAGAGCCTGTTCCAGCAGACTTGCAATCTCTTGTCACTCAGTGAACTCCTCCGAGGACGGACTACAAAACAGGCCTATCAAAATAATTGTTTGCCGTGGTGAAATACTTGTCATGAATATGGTAAATGAAAGAACTGACTCATTTGCTGTGCCGTGACTCACTTACTTCTCTGTGCCTCATTGTATAACTCTTAGAGCAGAAAATGCACATTGCTGTGCTTGTAAACTTATACTTTGGAAAGGTTGTCTGTGATTGCCATTTGGAAACTTTGTGCACTGTGATGACTGCTATGTGTTATTCACCCTGAAGTTTCGTGGCTGCTTTAGGCTGGCTTAAATGTGGCTTTGCTGTCTAAGGAACACTGCAGTTCTCAAGCTTTCAGCTTGTGCCAGGGCTTGTGGAGCTGCATGGTGAGCCAGAGGACTGGCCTGCTTACGAATTCAGATCTCGCTTGGTAAATTTTACCGGGTTTATTGGCCAAGAAAATGCTACTGTTGATGCAAGGGAGAGAAAATTGCAAGAGAGGGCCCTAAGAAGGGCAGGGCTCCTTTCTTTGTCAGTCWCACTTAGGCTGGTCTGAAGTGATCATACAGCCCTTAACTGTTGCCTGGGGAAGGGAGATAGCTGCTGTGCTTGGGAGTTCACCTCTGGCAAGCCACAGCCTGTTTCAGCACCACCAGCACAGCCCTATCCGGAGTCTGGGTTGTGTGTTGGGCATCTGTTAGTGAAAACCATTTTCCACATCACTTATCCACGGTGGCTTTTTGTGGCACAAATCCTTGCCTAAGTGATGAGTACCCCTTCCTCACTCCACCAGTGGTTAAAAGAAAGCCMGACAAATGTTTACTTGAAGAGTATAGGAAAGGGGCAGGAAGTACCTAACTATTTAGTCCAATTGTGCACATTCATATCTGTCTATATTTGCGTAGCTGTTGCAAAAGGTATTGCCTTCAAAGTTYATACATTTCTTCTTCTTTTGTGGCAGAGCTGACCTTCAGCATACTTATGACACAGACTTCTAAAGTAATTTTTCTCCTTATTATTCAGTTGTTCCGTGACCAAATAGTATGTTCTGTGTTYGTTTTCATCATAGCTGTTAACCTCAGTTGCTAATGTAGGTGTTCACAGCTTTTTGGGTGACTAGACTGGCTGAGCCAATATAACTAAGGCTGAGAAGTCTGTTCTTGGCTTCTTGAACTTTGATCTGTTGCCACTTTAGGAGTCACTGGAGGTTCCAGGGTTGTGGTAGTGTAGCAGAAACTTTAGGCATCTGTCATGGTCTTTCTTTACTGGTAGTAATACTTGAGAAAGAGCTGATGGAGGGCGGTGTGGAGATTTCAAGCTGAATTTGTAGGACTGACYTGTAGGTGAGAAAAAGCCTTACTGCTTGTAAAATCAGTATTTTTGATATGGACTTTACTGAGAGGCTGAAATAGCTTTGTGTTCTAGTATCATTACTGCTTCCCCAAGCAGAACAATAATTGAGCAGAATGGTGCTTTTGTATAACTTCTGTAGTGTGGAAACTAAATGACAGACAGCTCTAATAAGTGAGGTGTATTTATTGAAATTATCTGTTTTCAGGACTCAAAGTCAATGTGTTCCAGTCATGTATTCCAGATGGAACTAATGCAGAACTTGGTTTTCCCTGTAACTAGAGGCTTCCTACAATTCTGCCTAGGCAATTGTGGCTGTCAGACTGTTAAAGGCATTCACGACTGAGACACTGAGACCTTAAGCTGTGCAGAGCTTAAGCAGGGTTCTTTACCTGTCTGGGTTGTCTCCTGGTGGAACAGTGCCTGCAAGACCTCCAGCCCTAACTGAAGTTTCTAGATCCTTCCAAAACTCTGCAGATGTATTTATTGTACATACTCTGTTTAGGAGCATAGATAAACATTTCTTATTTGAGGAAAGTGAAGTTATGCAGTTCTGTGTCTTTCCCACTCCATAGCTATACTGCTAATGGTATTATAAAATTAGATGTCTACTTTATGTCAAATCTTGTTTTAGACTCATCAGAGGTGTTTAATGTGATTCTTTGGAAGCTGACCATGACTTCTGCTGGCCAGGTTTGTTRAAGAAGTACCAGCTTGAACTCTTGTCTGCTTAGGAGAATGGAAAGCACTCAGGTGTATCAGTCTTTCAGTTTTTGTACCAATTAGTGTGGTTTCATGGTTGTCTTGTTTCTGACCCTCCCCCTCTTTTCCTRCTTCTGCTTTGCTATTTTGGAGATAAGTACAAGCAGGGGAAACTGACGGTTCAGAACGAGGTTTTGAGCTATACGCAGTGCTATTGCTCACATGAAACTAACAAATGGGAAAAAGAATCCCCATGGGTGATGCAGGTGTTCTTAAACACACACTCAAATACAACAAACATGTTCAGTTTTGAAGTTTGGTTAAATTAAGCAAAAGAAGTACAATCCCAGGAAGGGTGGGACCCAGGTGAGGGCAGAGATGCAGATCTTACAGACTTCCTTTACTTTCATGAAATTCTGCAGTTATTTCATATACTTTAATTTCCATAATTCCACAAATCCAAGATTGTAATTCAAACAAAGTATTTTGTTCATTTGATTTATAACTATGTTGGATCTTTAAACTGGGGGAAAACTTTCATTGCCTTTATTTTATTGAAAACTTAAAACAGGGTTAAAAACCTGTGATTTTGTTGTGCTGCAGTTGAGTGAGTGTAAATCTGTTACGTGTAAAACTTACTTGGATTGATGTTTCTTGATGGAACAGACAGGTCCAAGTGGATGTTYTTGTTACAGCTCTGGAGTTGAGTGAAGAAGAGTCTACCACCAAATCCCATGCACCTAAGTCTTTGCATACAGGTTTGCTCACGTGTCCAGAATTTTGCGTAACTGGTTCAGGAATCTTGACTCGCAGTTGCCATCTTTGCCAAAGCCTCCAGAAACATTATGTAAATACCCTCACACCAGCTGGAGGTGAGAATGCTGCCTGTGGGTGCATGGCCAGGAGCTGCTGTGTTTCAGCTGCTCGCTGTAATTTTCTTTCTTCAGACCTATATCTTTCACCTTCCTAAAAGGCAGCTGACCACTTTCCACCAAGGGCTRAAGCCCTGTTGAGAGTCTGTCCACAGGGCAATTTCCATGGAGCAATGTGTGCCACCAGCTGTGCTTGTGCATAGTTTCTTTTGTTGCCGCAATAGGTGTGAAGTTATACARGGTTGTTTGACCTAGTAGAGACATTTGAGACAACTCTTGGATTTTAAATTTGAATATATGAGGAGGAACTTCTACTGGCCTCAGATCACTGCCATTTAAGAAATTATTTGTGTAGTTTTGTCCCCCTAGGTGCTGTTTGAATTCAGGCTAGAGTATCTGCTGGTTATGCTGTGCAGGTGGTAGGTTTAGTTCATACAGTAGTCTCTTCAAACATACTCATCTATAAAGATAAAATTGGATGCAAGCTAGGAACTGAGACTCATGAAATTACTTTTAGCATACAATTTCTGCTAAATGTATCCCAGAAAAACTTAGCGTGTGGAGTGATTTGGTAAGTTTTTATCAAGATGAATCTGTCACAGAGTCAGGATGCAAGTACTGGATCTGTTCTAGCTTGCAATACCTGGGCAGAAACAACAGGCACAAAATTAATTAATCTGGGTCTCTGAGACACCTTTAGTATTACCTTCCCAAGAACAGCATATCACCAGGTCGTAAAGTTGAAGATGTTTGTGCATAATGATGGAAACCTTTGTTGTTGGGAAGTCTCAGAGCATAAAGGCCATTCAAATCACACGTGTGAATCTTCCTTTTAGATAGCAGTGTCTATTCTTGACCTAGACCATTGTGAACATGTAGTAAATTAAGACCTTACAAGCAGAGTGTCAGTTTTGGAAATACTGGCATCCCTCAAGGAAGCAAAAATATGTACTGAGTGATGAATTATGATGAATATATAGGTTCACACTGTTTTACACATAGGGTTCTTACTGAGCTTCATGATAGCTTCAGTTCATTTCTGTGCCTTCCTTCCCCCTCTCATGCAGTAGTGGTGAGATGGAAAGACAAAGATAAATCCAAACTCAAAGCAGTTTATTATGAAYGACAAGTTGCAGTTTAAGCCACTTATTTGTAAGSAGAATGTGGCMCTGATCTCCGGATATGCAGTGGTTCTAAGTGTTTTGAAATTCTTCARTTATTGCTAAAAACTTGAAATGCATTTCTGATGACTGTAAGCTTTTTTATCTCTTTGCATTCTGGTTATTATGARTACAATTTGGCACATCTTTATTAAGCCTGTTTTAATTTGATGCATACAGAGAGAATGTACTGAACACAAAAGCGGAACCTCTGCAGAAGACTGAAGCAGCTTCATTCAACCTGGTCATTTAGCAAAATAATGTATTTCCCCAGAAGAATTGATGAAGTATGCACACTGTATCAAATGATGGTCATCATTTGAAGTTTATACCTGAAATAATGTCACATTGGGAACTGCACTATACTTGGGAGGTTATTTAAGGAGAAAAAGCATAGCAGGTGAATGGAATCTGTGACTTTTAGCAAGTTCACTGAAAGTTTCTCTTGCCTGAAAGGTAGAATAACTTTTTTCTTCTGTTGACAGTGTTCAGGGTTGATATRCATCTACCCTGTTAGATTTATGTTGGTCCACCTAATACACGCTAGGAAAACCTTTATGAGCCCTATTGTGCTGATGATAACTGTGCTGCTCCTCTTATTTCATATTAGCAGTTAGCAGGGAGATTGRCTATTTTTTGGCATTCTGAAGTTGGTCACATTGGTTGGGCTGTTTGCACAGGCTAATTTTGAAGACTTGTAAAATTAAGTGTGTGAGGAAGGGGAAAAACATCTTTCAGAATGTATTAAAATGGTTATGTGTTTTGAAGACTTTTGTCCATTGTAAATACAGAAACTACTTGCCAGCTTTGGTTTTTTGTCAGTGGTAACAGGTTTTTCATATCCACAGCTGTTTATTGTATGAACAGCTGACAAAAGCTCATGCTTTCAGAGGTAAGGTGAGCTGTCCTCTGGGTAGAACAAAGACCTTTAGCAGGGTAGGAAGGACTTTCTTCCCCCCATTCCCAGAACACAAATGTAAAGGCAGCTGGCAGTGTGAGTGCAAATTGGAAACATGTCTGGAAACTTAATTCCCCCAATTGTGATGTTACTGAAGTACAAGGATTTATTTTGGTCTTATTGTCTTTAAGGATTTTAATATTTAGCAAATAAAACTGTATGCTTTTGTGTGCTGCTTTCTAAATTGTATGAAAAGCTTTAATACAGAGAGAATGATTGTTAAAATGAAGGAATGGACATGCTTGCACAAGTGATGTGATGTTCTTGTGGTGAGGAATGGGGGAGTTGTTGGGGTTAAACTAGATTAAATAAATAAACCCAGTAGGTCCTGGAACCCTTGGGTTTTCCTGAATTCAACATTATGTGGGAGTGTTATGGAAATACTAATTCAAAATAAGCAACCCCTGATGTTTGTGAACTGGTATCTGGTGTGCTTGCTTTTGTAATCTCCTTCCATAGACATGATACCACTTATTTTGCATATGTGTTATTTCTTAGATAACCCTAAAGGAATGCTACTTGCCTCCTCCTTAATTTTTCTTTGTGCCTAAACCATTACCACAAAGTCTTGATCTAGCTCTGTGACTACTTTAGCTCCAGTGTTTTGTTTATTTTGCCATTTAACCCTCTAACTTGGCAACAGTGTTTGGAGAGAACTTTGTTAGGGAGAAGAGCTCCTTCTACTTTGAWGGGCAGCTGCTGCTAAGTCAAATCAGGTTCTCATACACAAAGAAAAGGAATTTGAATGCAACAACATAACCAAAAGGCGATCTAACTGCATTGTACAGGATAAATGACACAGAAAGTAATGTCTTCCACAAATGGAGCAAGGTAGTGTGGCACATTCAGCTTGTGCATTTGCTGAGAGTAAGTTGCTTTGCCTTGAAGAGCAAAACAAAAAAGTTTTTATCACAACCTTGAAAAATTCCTGATGAGCAAAACAAAAAAAAATTATCACAACCTTCAAAATTTCTTGAGGAAYAGAACAAAAAAGTTTATCATAGTCTTCATAATTGGCAAAAAGTTGTTTTTGTACTTCGGTTTATAAACTCTTACGAATCTACCCATTTAAAAAAATAATAGAAACTAGTTTCTTATTTAATTGGAAGAGTGTTTCTAACATGACATGCTATCACTTTTAAAATACATGCTGTTGAATTCTGGAGTCTTCCTGCATAATAGAGGGTTAAACTTAGCTGAGTTGTGATCTCAAGCAAAATAACTGATGCTGAATATTTGAACTGAAACGACTCAAATTTGCTAATTAGAGTAAGTTATACCATATTAGTTGAAGTACATTTTTTATCTTGTTCCATTCTGTCCCAGTCATGAAGTCTTAAAAATGTTGTGGTTCTAAGCTCTGTTTTCCATATAGAATACACTGACCCTCATTACAGCAGACTTGAGTGTTTAGGCAGCTTTTACAGAGGACAAATGTGTTAATTGAAAATAGAAATTTAAAACTGGCTACAGCCACCATTTTCTAAGCTTCTTCCACTGTTTTTAAATCACTTTGCTTTGCAATTATTCAACTACATTGTCTGTAAGGAGCAAAAGCTGGTCAGAAATTAGACTTCCTGAAGGGCGTAGTAAGGCATTTTTGAAAAGTGTTTAGAACAGTTCACTGACATGTACAGGGTTATCAAAGCACAGCAGGCTCAACATTAAATGATAGAGTGATTTGTACTATTCAAAATGTTCTTGTGCATTAGTGAGAAAGCTGAGCTGACTCTGACATGGGAAGATAATGGCTGGCAATCAGTGATCTCCCCAGTAAGTCAAAATTACTTATCTCTGATAGTAGACTTAACACTCTTTTGTTTCATTTTTTTTTTTTTTATCTTGCTTGTGGCAAATTATGTCAGCTACTTAAGGCACTCTTTGGTTTATGTAGAGCAGCATTCCTGGAGCTCAAGGATCATTTTGGGTTCTCTTTGGCTAGATATGATATTGGTGTCATGATGTTCCCTTTTGTGCTTTTCTGGCCCTCTCCCCAAATTACTGGTTTGTACTGTGTTCTTTATCTGCTGCAAACAAATAGTGGGATGAAGTTTCTTGTCCATGACCCTCACTGTTACAGTTTTTCTTAACTCATGTAATTTGAAAACTTCATTGGGTTCTCTTTTAGTTTGATACTACTTTTTTTTTTTATTGCATTTGTTATGGATTGGTTTGAAGTTTTGTATAAAAGGGGGAATCCACTGTTCTTGGAATGTGGTTCATTCTGTGAAGATCTGTATGCAATAAGGCTTGCTAAAAGCTTAGCAAATTTACTTTTCTTTTGCAGTTTGAATGTCTCTGTAGATAGACTGGGGTTTGCTTGAACTACAGTGTGTTGGTGTGGTACATCACTGGGCACTCCTACTAATGTAGCTTTGGCTGCATTTGCTGTTGAAGTATATGAAACCTTGCAGTGTTGATGGGTCCTAAATTGAGTTTGCAAGAATTATATGTGCTGTAAGGCATATGCTATTACTATGGAACATATTGAAAGCTGATTAAGTGATCACAGAACTTAAATCTAATTTTCAAAATGGGTGAAGTCAGATTTGTAGAATATTTTGTACCTAAGGTTGTGCACAAGTGTATAGTGCAGAAGCAGTTATRCAGCTGATAACTTTGTGCATGTTTGTATTTGTTGGCACTAAAATGTCTTTTAAAAAACATGACAGAAATGGGTCCTCATTGGTTCCTTTCAAGAAATTACTGGTCCATGAAGAATAAGATTCTTAAACAAAAACAACACTACCTCTTTTCTTCTGAGCTTTTCAGGTTTTTTGGCAGACATTACCCACTTGTGATTGCGTTCGCTGGCAGTGGAATTTAAGCTTTAGAATTTTTGGACAGTTATCAATGTAGTTGTCTTGGTGCAATTTTATGATGATAGTCTATTCCGCGTTGTCTGCTTTATGCCCAGAGATGGGTCCTGTAGCTTTAAGCTGAGTCCAGGGCAGGAGTGGGAGTCCGGGGAGCTCTGGCACAGCTTTGTTGGAGCTCTCGCTTTCAGGTGTGCTTGGCTTGCTGTGCCAATTGGAAACTATGTTGTTGCTTTTAGCTAGCTTGTTTTGTTAGCTTAGGCGAGGAGTTTTCCCCTGGACTGTAGTAGCAATGCTTCTGCGACTTCTGTTGTTTCTTGCCCTGTGCAGCTTGGCRTTTGGTCCGAATCAGACCAGCAGCAGCAGCTGGTTGGCGCGGACAGGTGGGGAAGTCGTGGGGACACCCCATCTCAGCCCAGAGCTTGGGACAAGCTGAACCTGTGAAAGAAAGGACTCTAAATCCGCCAGCTTTATGTCGTGTGTAGAGGAGACCAACATCGGAGGTTCACCAGGTTCCCATCTGATTTTTCCCCCAAGCTCCTCTGKGGACTTTCCTCCCCTCCCTAAGGCRAAGCCATCCGCTGTTTTGTTCCCTCTCACCATGTGCTCGGAAGTTTTTCCCTGGTGTTTGGGTTTGTTTGTTCTGGGATGGATGTGTGTTGGAGGGGGATAATGTTCTGAATGTTCAATATCTAACAGTTATTCCTTTTTCTTTCCGGGGCCCTGTGAACACCTTGTTTGTCAGATAAACAGGTTTTTTTTTTTTTTTTTTTTTCACTTTTATCTAGAAAATTAACTTCATATCGGTGGGAAGGGATTGCTGAAACCCTTTTCTTTAGAAGAAACATTCATTCTAGACCATTTTTTCCTAAAATTGTCTCAAACCCGAGACAGTAGCTTAATTGTATTGTCTCCTTGGGTTATGTGGGTGTTTTTGTGTTGGGTTTTTTTGTTTTATATTTATTTGCTTTTTGCCTTTTCTCTCCTTTTTTTAAGTGACTAGGTGAGAATTGAAACTCTTTAGTCTATCTTAATTTTTTTTTTGGCAGAGTTAATCCAGGGAGAAAGCTAGTTCTGTTTCTGGTACTTTGGACTATCTGTCAAGACTGAAGAATATTGACTGACGTGTTAATGAAACTGTTATGGCAATAAATGCAAGGTCTTTAGGAKTCACCATAATTTTCTTGCAAGATTTCTGTCTAATTTAAAGAAACTGGCAGACTGGTAATGAAGCTACTATGATGATAAAAAGTTTCCTTATGCTCAGGAGGAACTTCCTGTGTTTTACTTAATTTGTCACTGGGCACCACAGACAWGAGTGTGGTTCAGTTTTCTTCATGCTCTCCCTTTAGGTATTTGTACAAATTGATGAGACCCCATCCCCAGCCTTTTCTGGGCTGACTAGACCCAGTAGTCTCAGTGGGTTTTTTTTTTATGTGTGAGGTGCTTCAGCTCCTACATGACCTTTGTGGTCCTGTGCTGGACTCACTTGAGTAGGTCCATTTCTATCTTGTGATGGGGAGCCCAGCTCTGGGCATGGCACTTCAGGTGTGACTTCAATGGTGCTGAGCAGAGGGGGAGGATCACATTCCTTGACTAGTTTGCGGCATTCCTCCTGCAGCCCAGGGTGCCTTTGCTTCAATGGAAGGAGATTGAAAAGCTGACAATCGAAAGAGAGCATTTTAACTTGTCCTGGTTTCAGACTACCCTTAAACACAAACAAAAGAAAAATAAAAACACTTTTAAAGCCTTCACAATTCCTCATTACTCTGCCAGTGTAATTGGAACAATTTCCTTCTTAACAAGRGGTTGTTTTCAAGCTTGAATTTTTAACTTCAGCATTAACATCAGTCTGTTAGTGGATGGAGATCTGAAGTGGTGCTGCTTTTATTTGTGACAAGCTACTAAATTAATTAATGAATTGCTTCTTCTCTATTAGCATAATGTTTTCTTGCCACTAGTTTGTTWTAACTCATTCTTACGATTTGTTTGGATTTCTGCTTACTAGAACTTGGTGCCTTTGGTTCATACAGACCAGACTCTTGAAGCATGAGGGTACTCATGTAAGCTTTACCTGGATTGCCTCTTTTCCCTGCTTCTTTGGTTCCCTCAGATTATCTTGAATAGAGCAAAATGTGGGTAAAGAGGAATTGAGTCTATCTCTTGGAAAAATGTTGGTTATTTTTATCTTCTATATACAGTAAAAAAAACTTGCTTCACTTTTTATTATGTGCTTTTAATAGAACAAGAAGAAAACTCTACAGTGGTTTAACCTTCTGGTTTCATTACTAGCCTCAGCTGAAATGGAAACAGTGGTGTAGGTGGAGAAAGCTATCTGTCAGGATCTATTCCTTGCCCTTTCTTTCCTCTCATCTCCCTTTCACCACCAAATGTCAAGATAACTCTGCCTATTACAGAGGACTCTTCTATAACTAGATATTACCTAAACTCAAAAATTGTAGCTGCAGAATGCGTGAGTGTAGAGAATGCTGTGCAAGTAAAGTAGTTTTCAAGTAAGTGATTATTTGTTCTAAGTAGTTATTATTTTTACAGTTGCTCTTTATCACAGTTGGAGGAAGTGACAAGCAAGAAAAATAGCTGCAAAATTACATTTGAAAAGTAGAATTATTCAAAGTTTCTTAATACCAAATCTTTTCTTGAAAGTGGCCTGAGAGGCTCTCAGTTTTCACAGTCTATGTGACTTTTCCTTGTACAGTAAGACTTGCAGAATAAGCAATTTCATGCAGGTGAAGGGATAACTAAATACCAGCTGTATACAGATTACTTTTTTCCTGTTTATAAAGAAAAGTTGGTGTTTCTGTTTGCTAGAAGCTTGTTTTAAAAAGGAGCAGCAGACACCTTGATCTGTGCTCTCTTCTACTCTTCTTTTCATGCTGTTTGGGAAGTCCCTTGTTTGCAGAAGACACATAGGGCAATAGGGTTTGAAAAACAAAGTTAAAATATGTTTCTTTCCTGAAGTTCAGGTTTAGGGTCTGCTATTGTTTSTGTTGTTCTTATAAGAAACAACTTTGTTCTTTTTGTGTTTTGTTCACACTTAAGAAATTCAAGTAGGTTGTGTTTCAGAGGTGTATGGTTGGAAGTCCAGAAACTTGGGATAAAATGGATACAGTTACCACATTGCCCTCTGCGCTCAGAGGAAAATTTGAAGTCAGTAATGATAGAGCATCACAGATGTTTGCAGGTAATTCCTCCACATGTTCTGGAAATAATAAGCAGTGGACTTTTAACTCCAGTTTGYGGTAAACTCTGTCAAAATTCTAATACATGCAAATCCTCATGTTTTAAAATGATCTTCCTTTGGAGAAATTTGGGCTTGATTTTCTACTTCCTGCCCCCGCAGTGAAGATCTGCATATATCGTTCAATGTGCRCTGGAAAGCCTGAAGCATGTTATGCCATTACCTCTGGATTTGTGRGGATGAAATCATAGCCACAACCTAATTGTCAAATACTCATTACTTGTTTGGTATATTCATTCAGGTGGACCTGAACTGACTTGGAATCTGTAAAGCTGGAGCTTTCCTACATACTCTTGAAGACATATTGAGCAGGTGGAGATAAACTTGAAGGAAAACTTCAATGCTAGAGATGATATGGCTGACTCCTAAGTGTTTTGTTTAGAATAAGTTGCAGAAATATTGTTWGGAATAGGCACTGCATTTATCTTGAATGTAGTACAAAGAATTTATGGTATTTAATGTAAGTTCATATATTGTGTGATGAATCATTGAAGATGTAAGACTGGTAAAAATGTAAAATGTTTAGTATCGCGCCAGGCACAGGAAAGTATTTCAAGTACGGCAGAGGACTCATAATTATTACGTTAGTGACAAGTGAGCTTTGTTCATTCGTGTTCCCTTCATGCCATGAACATTTTTAATGAAGTATGTATTTTACCAATCCCATTGATACTAACAGTTTAACTTGTGTCTTCCTTAAAATTATTTTAGTTCAGTCATGAAAAGTGTTAAGAAAATAGCTGAGTAGAAGGCAGCTAGGGCAAATTAGATTCTTTAAAGTAAGAATTGATTAGGGAGGGTTTGGAGTTCTACAAGTCCACACTGAAATTAAATAGTAATGGAATTTAAGGATTGAAGAGCATGGTAATGGGTTTGAATTTAAATACCTAACCAAATGAGGCAAATAGATATTTTCAGACCAAAAGACAACATTATTTAGGTCTAAGAAACTTGGTTTGACAGGGCTGTTGGTTCAAGTATGTCTGTAGGATTTTTAGTTTGTTTTGTGCTGTTTTCTTTTTTTCTCACCYGGCTGATGAGGAAATTACCAACTAATAAAATTAATCCTGACTGCTTCTGTTGTAGTCCTATGCCTTTACAAGACATTGTCCTAGTTCTAACTACAATATCATTGTCACTGGAGAACATTATAATTGAGGCAGTATTGAGGTGTTTCAGTTCATCTTSAGAAGGTCTGTACACTTGGTACAGTTTTGTTAATAAAGATCTGTTTTGTCAAGATGACAGTGACAGAAGTGTTCTCATCATCAGAAGATGTAAGCAGGCAGAACTGTCTGTTGGCTGTGGCTGTATATGCTTCAGATAATTTTCTTTAAGTAAATGTGGCAGGATGGGCTAACTTCCTGTTTCTTCCTAAAAGTTTGGAAGACAACATAGAGCTTGGTGAGGTTCAGGCTTTGTTGAGCAGATTTGTTCTGTTTAGCCAGAGCAAAGTCCTTGTCTTTTACTGCAGTATCTTTAGGTTAAGATGTTACTTTGCCCACAGATTAGACTGTATCTCGTGAGGCTGCTAGGATGAAGACATACTGCCTTATCTGTTCTCTCATTGCGCACCAGGGAGTGAAGCAGGAGGAGAAACTGGTTTGTGTACATCAGTAGATTCAGTACATCAGTAGACAATGACATTTGACAGGGAAGTGACACTTTAGTTTTTGCCAGCATCATCCTGGAGAGAGAAGATAAAATAACTTAGAGAAGTGTTATTCCATCTTAGAAGTAGATATTACTGCAACCAAATCTGTCATTGTCACTGCAACCAAATCTGTCACAGCAATTAGTAAGATATTTTGGTTTCACCTGTAAACCATTCATATATTCACCTTCTACAGTAATTACTAAACTTGTCCCTTCAATCAAAAGTCTTGGAACATGAGACATGGAGTGGATTCGCATTAAGAGTTTTGGCATAGTTTTGGCTCAGATGTTATAATTTATGTCCTTACATACTGACTGAAGTATGATACTAGATAAAATCTGAGGTCATTGCCACCTAATAATAAGACTTAAAAGGTTGCTCTTTGAAAAATACTTTTAAAAGTTGCATTCTCTGAAGCAATAGCAGTRAGTGTTTAGAGAATTTTAATTATGACTTAATCCTTGAGAAATGTGGTCGTTTAGGAGCTACAAGAAGCAAATTTTTCTGTAAATGTTTTTTATTGCTGTTAAATCCTTTGTATCAAAATGTAGGACACATTTCTCCAAGGAAGTTGATCATTCTGGGAAAAGAGACACCTCTTGAGTACCGTTTTTTTCCCTAGAGATCTTTGGAGAAGGTGACTTRCACAAGGTTGGGTTGGTTTCCAGGTCTCAGTTTTCCATGCTCAGTTTCTGTCTGTTGGGAGGCTTCAAGAGGCTTAAAGCTTCACGAGGTGTTTTGAGGTGACTAAGCAGGTTGGTGGCTGCTACTGTGCTTTGAACTTCACTCTTATTTTCTCAGAGGGGCTGCCCCTTTACAGAGGCAGTCTGGATCAAACTCCGTGAGACCTTGGGGCTGTTGTCATTAGCTTGGAATGTTTTTAACATTCTATCCTTAACTTTGGACAAAATCCTTTGTGTGCCAGGATACAAATAGCTCTTCTTCCCCACACCCTAGCCCAATATTTATTTATTCTGTAAATAAAAATGGAACTTTGATGCTTTGTTATTAACTAAACATTACCACTGTAGTTGGTGTTGTTGCTGCAATGACATTCTGCAAATTTTGCGTTTTACTCGTGTCCCTTTTTTTCTGTAATGGTAACTTTTCTTTGATAGTAAGTATGTTATCCACATTTTTGGCATTTGTTGGATGGGCTTTGAGTTACTAATGCCTCCTAATTTTGCTCTATGAAAGTTGCACTTCAGTGTTTCAGTGCACTTGGCAATCTGCCAGAAACCTCCCATTTTATTTTATGTTTTGCCTCAATACCATTGTTTCAAAAACCAACAATACCATTGTTTCAAAAACTGGCTTTTCTGTCTTGGTGCAAGGCAGAATTATTTCCATTTTTTTGTAAACCATTAAAGTATCACTAAGAAGGGGTAGTTGCTCAGAAGAGTCTGTTTTAAGCAGGTGGTTGTCTATCAGCTAAGGAATGTTTATTTTATTATATGTATCTAAAATTCCTTCTTTACATAATTATTTCTGTTGTTCGATGTACAATTGTAGGAGTGTACTGGTGGAGCATATCATTGTATTCTTACATTTCTTTTAACYCTGAGATGACGACACTCTTTCAGTTGCAAACATTTGAGTTCTGATTAGCTGACAATGCTTCCTTACAGGTTATTGCACTTTATCATGCACACTATTTTACATGCAGAAAATACAATGAAGTTTGTAGTTTTAACTAGGACAGCTTTTTGTAAGGGACAGAAGATAGCATGGTAAACTCCAGCAGGTTGCATAATTGAGGCTTGTGTCTCTTGTAAATGCTTGACATTTCAAGAAGATGGGTTTRTACCTTGTTAAAGATTTGCAAAACTGTTCTGAAACTGAGCAACTAGCAGTATATAACCTGAACCACATCATAATGAAATGCAGAGGTTGAAACTTGGTGTTTTTCTCATTAAATTGCAAAGAAAAAGGTTGTGTATTCAGAACTTGTGGTGGGTGGGAGTGTCCATGAGAGGTACATGGTGGTGTCTTGTTAGCTGAAGGTAATTTATTAATGAGAATAAAAACTGTCTAGAGATATTTTCTTGTCAGGTGAGTAATGTAACTAGCATGCAAGTTCTGGGCTTTCTACTTCAAAATGTGGCAGGGAGAGAACAAATGTTACTAGGGCGTGCATTTTCACCTGCTGTCTTTGTACAGAAGCTATTGCATKTTTAGTTTAGCCAGTTTTACTTTGAAATTTACATTTTAAACTRGTGAAAACCTTTCAAAAATGCCAAGATGTGGTAAATTCTGTGGGATTCTAAATATTTTATGATTTAGACTGTGGTTTCACTTACATTTCTCYCAATAAGCTGGAGTTGCTCTCGGCTGCTTTCTTTTGTCTTTGTGCTCTTCCTTTACGTATGCCAGCAGAAGTGTTTTGGCTTTTTCTTGGTGTGTGGTCTGGCATGGTAATGTGGATCAGGGAACTTAAGCAGTAAAAGATTATGGGGGTTAATTTTTTTTTTTTTCGTTTGGGTGGGTTTTTTCCCCTCCTAGCTGTGTCCATTCATTGATCAGTTCAGTACATAAGACTACAGAGGGGAATTTTGGTAAAACTTGATGAGACAGAATAGGGACAAAAATAAGTGTCAGTAGCTGCTACCATCTGATGCAGCTTCTGCCTTTTCCCTAATGCTGAAAGTAATGCAGAGAAAGTCATGCCTGTAGGTATGTTAGCCTGAGGTGATGTGGATTTATTTCCCAATCCTAATCCTAAACCATTAATAAAACATTTTATTACCTTATTTATTCTAATCTGTGYTTATGTTAGATCTTTGTGCAGGGACGAGTGGGGAGTCCCTTTGTGTCTGGCTTATCCAGTTTTTCCTGGCTGGTTCAATTACATTAGGTCTTGCTGATGAAGGTTTTCTGAAAGACAAGGTGGAAGGAGGAAAAACTAACCATCTCCTGCCACCAGAACTAAGAGGAAAAATAGAAAACCTGACAGCCAAGTGTCCCTTTCCTTCTGGTGACTCCTTCAGGGATTTGATTTACCTGATGTAATTCTGAATGTAAAAAAGACAATGTGAAGCCTTAGTAGTCAAGCTTGTTCCTATTCTCATCTTTTACTGATAGAAAAAGAAGAATGTTTGCTACTCTGCTTCCTGAAATATATTCAAGCTGGTTGAGAAAATGGAAGGAGGCTTGTTCCCTCTGTAGTATCTATCACTCGTTAGCAGAGTTCATGAAATAACCTGATGCTTAAAGCCAAAAACACTTGATTGAAATTGCTCAGTTTTTGTGTACTGAACTATCCACTGATGGATACCGTAAAGGTAGGAAAGGGACATATTAAGGTTTCCCRAAACTCCCTTTTTTAGTCCACTTATGAATGAAAATTAGTTTTGTAGATAGGATAAAGAAGGAAATAATTTGAAAGTGTGGAGCTCACAGGAGAAAAGTGTGCYTTAGCCTGCATAAATGGAATGCAAAATTTCTATTTGTTCTTAAATAGAACTTGGGGAAGAATTGCCAGCTTTGAAAAGGGTGCAATTCAGCACTRGAGTTTGTCTTTAAAAATATTTGCAAGGCTAGTGATTTATATTTAATGGCAATAAAATTAGAAGGTATTTCTTGACTATAAGAGCTTATTTAGCTTTTCTCTTTGGTGATGAAAATGGAGCTCCTAAATTAAACGTTTTGGAGATTTTTAACTGTATGATCTTAAAGCTGGTTTGACTGTTTGCTTCCCTTCACTTTCTTGTTCATGTACTAGAGAAGGTTATTTCTCTTAAGATTTTCCATTAGAAGCTTTTTATAGTAATTGTTATCTGTCTTAAAGGAATGGTTTGTTTAGACTTCATATAAAATCATTATCTTTGGCTGATGGTAGAGGAGATGTCAGTAGATGACTAAAGGATTTTTTCAGAGCTTGTGTATACTGCCACTCCATTACTCCCCATTTTTCTCTGCCCTTACCCACCTGTGCTGTAATCTCCAATATTTATTATTTTGTCACTTTGTGCATGATCCTRTATAAAATCAATCAGTCCTAGCTCTGAAAAATTCATTCTTAAATTATGATGCAAAAAGGTGCAGCAAAAAAAGAGAAAGTGAATGAGAACAAAGATGTGACCTTGTGGTTTCTTTCAAAGGCTAAATAGGTATATAATTACAGTATTGTGTAATTGGCCACTAAAGTGTTCAGAAATCATGATTAACATCTTCTGAAATAAAAAGGCTTAAAAATAATTAAAAAAGCTTTAGAAGATAATTTTGAGATTTCATGGTTACTTGCTCCTTTTAATGCTTTAGGTATTTCCAGTTTTCAAACTGCCTTCTACAGCTTGAAATATACGCTTAAAACAATTTAAGGCGTAAAAAGCAGACAGGAGTTGACTGTTTTAAACGAGAGAAATTGCAAGTTGAAAACCATGAGAATTTCAAGAATGTGATTATTTTAAGAAGACTTGAAARTAGCAGCAGCTGCCCATGTTAATAACAAGATGTTCAGCTTTTTCAAATGGTAAACTACTAGTAAAACACAAATCTGATGATGCTAAATGCTAGTAGAATCAGTCATTTTCCTGTTTTCAAATCCCAGAGAGCGACCAGAAATAGCACATGATGTTGGCTTCTCTTCTGATGTCGTTTTTTGAGGGCTACTGAGGTAATTAAAATGGTGGTACGGTAAAAACCACCCAAAGGACAGTTTCCAATGACAGCACTACCTGGAATCACCATGAGGAGGAAATGTTATAAACATGGTGAAAAGTTAAGCCTACGTGCACTATGTTTGTCCACTACCACATCCAAAAATAAATGTTACTTCMAGTTTGTAACACTTTGTAGTGTCTCAGGCTGTGTGTGATTTATCAGCCAGGATGGTTTAGGGGCATTGCTGGAACAGAAGTAAAAGAAGACTTCGTGCAAGTACCACAAATGAAAACCTTAAACTAGGAAGGTGGAAGCTCGGTAATGGAAATTCCTTTGCTGCTGTCAGTTACCCAGTAGAATATTTTTGTCAGTTTTTWGAGTTTGCATTGTTAGGATGATTTCAGTCTCAGTAAATGTCTCAGTAAATCTGTGAATTGTGGAGTGCAGTGAGAGAATAGATCAGATACAGCAATAGACCCTGTCCAACTCAGTTATCTATTAAATGTAAAACAAGTACAGAGCTCATATGTCTAAAGCAGAGACCAAATTTGCAATCCTAAAGAAACCTAAAAATCATGGCCCTGACAAAAAGTATTAACTCATCCCCTAGTGCGCTTGGTTTTTTTTTGTTGTTGTATGTGCTGATAAAATCATGCCTTAAAATATGTATGTTGTGACAGTTATAGTAGCTATATTTTATTAAAGTAGTGCCCTTCAATGCTTTGAAGACATTGAACTGATTTATTCCATGTATTTACATATTTGTGTCAGTTACACATTCAGATAAAATACTTGTTGTAGTTAATGCCTCAAGTTGTCCAGCTTGCCACCACATGCAATCTGGGCAAAATTTTTAAAATTTAATGTAAAAGGAATTGCAGAAGAGATAGRTATTTGTCAATATTTGAAATCCTTCATGCCACCCGTTAAAACTGTGTACACCACATGGGTTGCAGTTCAATAAGATTATAATGTTTGTGCTTTGTTTTGGTGGCTGGAACTTCTACACTTCCGGGAAGTGGTGATTACGGAAGCCTGTGAAAAGGACTCCTCTTATAATCAATGCTTTAGACTGCATACACGGCATGGAGTGTGAAGCAGAAATTTMTTTTCACTCATCCTACCTTCTCATTCCATATAGGAGCTCAGGCTGATACTATAACCTTTCAAATTAAAATGTAGCATGAAAATACTATGGCATAGAAGTCAAAGCTTTTTTGTTTTGCTTTAAGCTGTCCCTGAGCAATCTCGATCTGAGGAATGTAGATGAGATGCTCAGGAGCTGCTATAAATACAGTCTCGTACTTTACTGTCAGCATGCGGTTGGTAGAACCGAGGAAAATTAGGGCTGTGAGTTYTCCTGCCCAATTTGCATCTGGTGGGCGGTGCTGGGGCTGGCTCCTCACTTTTCAGCAAGCATGGGCGGCCGGGACGGTGACTCCAGATCGGCGCAGCCTCCCCGTTCTTGTCCCGGTTTGCCCGCGGAGCGGGGCCGCGACCCCGGTGCCGCAGGGGTTAAGGGCGGCGGAGCCGCGGCATTATGCAAAGGCATGGAGTAAAAGGAAGCGCATTGCAAAATGCTGAGCTCAGTAGCCTGGCTCCCGGCCAAGCGCTCGGCTGCCGCGGCACAGCTGAGGCTCGGTGTGCGCTCCTGGCGGCGCGGGCCCGCGGCGCTGTTGAGGAATGCCGCCGCCAGCTGACGTCAGCGCGGCCCGGCGGTTCAGCCGGGGGACAGGAGGGCGGGGCGCTCCGCCACACCCGGCCCCGGGCGGGAACGACGAGGTGCTGTTTAACGGGAAAAAGCAAGCGTCACACACGCGTACCCCCTCCGGCCCTTTTGTATGTCGTGTTCAGTGCTGCGGCTGAGCCCTTGAAGAGCTCTGAGCTCTCGGGGTTCCAGGGCTGGAGGGTTTCGGGAGGCCCTACTGGCGCTGCCGCCCTGCCCCTGCTGTCCGCCGCGTGAGAGAAGTACCACAGCAGTAAGGCATAAGAGTGCCGTCATAGACCCTTGTTTCTTAAATTAGGGAAGAGATTATGTAGGAATGTATTCTGAGGGTGATAAAGTATTAAGCTTTTCAGTTAAAAATTAATAAAATTACCCAGCTTTTGGGTTTGATTGGGTGATGCATTTTCTGGGTGATGCTTTCTCTTTTCAGCTCTACGATTACATTTCAGGGTGGATGTATGCTTTTGGATTATAACTATAAAACAAATGCAAAAAAAAATCATACCTGGAAAATATCCAGACTTGCACAAGAGTGGCAGAAAGCATGTTTCACTATCAGCCTTACTGGTGGTATTGGTAAGTGGAACATTACTTAAATGTTTCTCT
>NW_026623250.1:1921580-1960150 GCF_030028575.1 Malurus melanocephalus | reverse complement strand
CTGTAACCATTCTTGTTGCTTGTAGTCTTCACTGTTAAATTCACAGAACTTCTGGGGCAGTATTCTCATCACAGGTCTCTGGTTAGTGTGTACTTGTCATAGTGGTGTAATGGTTTTATACAAATTAGAGGTACAGGTTAGGACTCCCTTCAGGGTTTAAGAATAAATATATGATGGAATTTTTTAACTAATAGTTCTGTAAGGAGAGGTGAGGTGGAAAAAAACTTCAAGAGAAGCCCATTTTTCTTTTCTCTCCGTTTTTTCTGTCCTGTTAATGGTACTGCARGTATTGGTGACGTTGGTATACACCTGTTCCTGATAGAGCAACTTGTTTTTTTAAGGCAGTTCTAGTTCACGAAATCCACTGTCAATTGGTATTGGGTTCAAGTCTGAACCAGAGCCAAAGAAKACAAGAAGTACTGGTATTGGAAACGTCATTTAAACTTTGAGACCTCATCTAGTCATTGGTTGGTGTTTTAGGAGTCAGAAGTAGTAAATTTCTTTTGTACTGTTGTGGTGCTGCATGATTCTGGGTGAGTCACTCTGCTTATGTGTGTTGCTTTCTCCACTGTCCTTTTCCTGTCATGTCTGTTGCAGATTATTATTAAATTTTATGACTCCTGCTGGACAGTGCATACCACAGTGGTGCCTCAAGTTCTGTCTGGAGCATCAGGGCAGTAGTGACACAATGTGACTATGAGGAAGCCTCTGGGTTGCCTCTGTGAATCAGACTGGTTTATACCTCTCATTCCAACAAGAACAATCTTGGATTTTCTTTTAAGCTATTAAATGACCAAGTCTAGTTAAATGCAGCATAAACCATATAAATAAGGAGTTTGGATCTTTCATGCTTTCTAAATATTGTGGGCTATTCAATAGAAATTGCCTACACTGGGTTTGAGCCATGAGAGACTCATTGTGGTTCTGCATTTCTGGAAAGAATAGGCACTGTATAAAGCTTATTTTATTATTTCTGAAATTCACTGTCAGAGGTTTAATTTGATGTGTGGAGATGGATTTTGCTGGAATGCCTATGTAAGCATGCTTTTTTAAAAAAAAATATTAAATCTATGAATTAACGTGGCAGAAGCAATATCATGGTGTACTTGGTTTTCACTGGTGTTTTGGTATATATGTTTCTCATTTGCTGTGTCACTTCTCTCCAGAGGCTGTTTTTGACTCGTGTACCCTGAAGTGTCTTGTCATCACAACTCATAATGAAAGAAACTTAGAAGCAGTTCTGAGAGACAGGCCCTTTTCCTGTAAAAAAGGGAAGTGAACTTAAGAACTTATCCACTAAGAAATCTTGTGTAGTGTAGCATTTACTATAGTTTTGGAAAAAAAAAACCAAACAAAAAAACCCCAAAACAATTAAGTCAACCCCCCCCCCCCCTCCCCCCTTCCCGCAAACAGAAAAGAAACAAGCATACAAAAACCCCACAAGCAAAGCTGTGCTGAAGCACTGGTACCCAAATGGCACACTCTTTGCTTTCTGCTCTACTGGTTGATGGTCCTGTCCTGTGTAGGTTTTTTGTCTATCCATACTGATGCATTACTAACAGTTCAGTACARTGTCAGTGTACATGTACAGGAAGAAAACAACAAAAGCTTCTAAGCAAGCTAAAACAATATGCACAGAGTAATAGTCAGAAGAGATCAAATGTCCAGTAAATGCCATGTGTGTACTAATTGCTTTACCAGGATGATCCTTATTTCCCTGACAGTGTGTCAAGTGCCATGTTGGATTTTTCTCTTGTATCAGTTATTTTGGCAGTGCTTGGGGTGAATTTGCATCCTTAAGTTTTAATACCTAAAGAAATTTGAAACACAACACATTCTTGCCTCACTCTTGTTCTAGACACATTAAGCAAAACACAACGTCACGTACAGTTTTGACAGAAAGTACTTTTGCAAGGGCTGTGATTAAGATATCACTTCTTGTTCCCTTGCCTTTGGGGACATCCAGTCTGGTGAACTCCTGAAGCCAGAGAGCTGACAGCAGAGAACTCTCACAGCTGGTGAATAAATTAGGAATAAATAAGATAGCTATTTGATTAGGTAAGAAAATAACTACCAACAAAAACCATTTCCTGAGTGTTATGAGTAACCAAAAGTCATTGTTTTTATGTGCAGCAAAGGCATTTCTAATGATTCTGAGGAGAATCCTTTGCAGAAGGTGTGRAAGTTTTCCAAGTGTCTCCTTCCCGTTGTCCCTCCCCCTTTTTTTTTYCTTGTGCCATGGTACAGAATTGGCTTTATATTTTTTAATTTGCATGGTGTGGGGGTGGATATACTCCTAGTTTTAAAATACCAGAATGTTTTGATTGCTTGGTKCGTTGGCAGTGGTTGGGTTTTTTGCCCTCTCTGACCCCTCTGGTTTGGTGAATCAGGAGAATGAAAATCTCTCTTGATGATTGTCTTGATGGGATTTSGATATGGTAGTAGTGACAAATAAGCAATTCTTCTGTCTTATCCCATTTACCACATATAATTTCATTTTCCACTTCTCCTTCCCCAGACGCTTGGCAGCTTTCTCTTCAGGTCTGTCTGCCCAGCATCCCATATTGTCCCTACACCAGGATGTGAACCATTATATGTAACCGTATTATTGGTGCCCTTTGCCAGGAGATTCGGGGGGATTGAAGGAGTCTGACTGAGCAGCAGCAAGGAGAAACTGAACGTTAATATCTCTGGGAAGTTTACATAAAATGCAATGTGTGCCTCAGAGAGCTCTTGCACAGTGTAGACTTAATGCAAGTAACTGGCTTGATTATTGTAAATTATGTACATTTTACTCTAATTATTTGAGTAACTATTATTAGTAACTATTCAAGTAATTATTTGATAGTTAAATAACAGTCCCTAGAGAACTGTAGTTAAATGTGTAGAGGAGCATTTTCTCAGTGTCCATAGAAAACTTGTTGAATTTGACTTCTTATATCTTTTTCAAACTTATTGTGAATCTTGTACCTTTTTAGTTTGAATTTTGATTTGACCATATTCCACTCTTTTACTTTTCTCTGTTTAATATAAACTGCATTACATTTAATATGTAAATGGAACAGGTCATTGTGCTGAGTGTGTCTTCCGTGTGCCTACCAAGAGCAAGACACCAGTTGYGTGGTTTGAATGTGGCTGGCCTGTACTAGTAGGAGACCAAGAGGTAGAAAAAGCTGGATCCTATTAGAAAAAATTTGGTTATGCCATAAAACATAACCTTATTCTAGCCTTGAAGCTTATCATGATACAGCATCATCTGCGTTTCTGTAGTGCTTTGAGATTTGTTGAATCTCTGGGAGCAGACTGAAGAGCTTGGTCTTGGTTTCAATTGACTTTAAGACATTTTGGAAACTTTCTCTTGAGGCTAGTTGAAATTATGCTCTTTGAAGTGACAGTTGCTGCACAGACTCTTATAATTGGTATGTTGTAAAGCCAACTAAATTAAAAATAATAAGACAAAATATTAGTAAGTTTTTATATAGTTGCTCCTGCCTGTCTTGAATTACATGGTCGTTTTAATGAGTCTATTTAAAACCTGTTAGCTGCGGATTGAGTAATGTAAAAGTACAGTATTTGGRTTTTTATGCTGGTAAGGACACAAAAAGTAATTCCTTTGTTCAGAATCAACTTCTGTGGGTTGGTATGTTTTTCCATGCATTGATATTTCAATGAATAACACAAAAAACAATCACAAACAAAGTGACAAAGCAGCATTTTATAAGCCATTTTATGCAGGCTGAGTTTTTTTCTTTGTTCACTGCTCTTTTCCCTGTTTTTTTGGCGAAAAGCAATGAGAGATACTYTTCACACTGACAGGTGGGAATGTGAAGAAAACTCAGGCCTTACACAGCCCTTCACCTGCCTGTGTAAGGATCTATTGTCTGAAATTTTTTGTTGCCTTGAAAACGACAGCTGTGTTTTGATTACGAGTTTACATTTTTTAATGTGAATTAGTTCCTAGCAACATACAGGCTGCGCTTTTCTGCTATGGATTAGTTTGTCACAGAGTGTTTACTGTCTGGCTGTTAGGTGAAGCAGTATTGTTTAAGATAGGGTGAAGTATCTGGGTTTCTGTGGGCCTTACCCTGGCTGGACGTGAGTTATTACCTTTGGTAATGGACAGTTGTGCTATTCCCAAGTCTGAAAAATTTCTGACTGTCAAAGAACAGAGCGGAGGTGGGTGTTTCTTCTTTGACTCTATGGTTTGGGCAATTCCTAAAGGTTTTTAGGGTGAGTGTTGCTTGTTCTGCTTAAACAAAAATAATCTTTTGAAGGATGGTTTAAAATCCAATTCTCAGTGAATTCTGGGTGATACTTTTTGGCAAGCAGGGAAGTATCCAGAGAGATTGCCAGTATAAACACTTCGTGTATGCACTGCTACCATAAGCTTCTTGTGTTTCCCCATCTTTTTGATACAACTAAGTTGGCGCTGACTTTGTCAGCCGCTGTTATTCAAGCTGCTGGAGTTGAACTGGTGCTGCTACTGTTTAGGAATTAGTGCCTAAAATCAGAGTCTCTTTCATCAGCAAGGACCTCCATGTGACAGGGAACACTAGTTGCAGGTTGTTGTCCTGCTTCCATCTATTGGGAAGGGGACATGAACGCAGCACAGCCAAACAGGATTTGAAGAGCTGGAGAAAGCAAATTACCAGGCATGAGCTTGAATAAAAGCTTTTGTTCAAGCTGTACCTGATGGACGTAATCTAAGTTCAGCATGACTTCTTTTGTGAAGAATATTTGTGGCTTTTTGAATGGCTTTTTAATTTGTAAGGTTTTCACATAAACACAGTTCATAGTTTAGTCTATGTTAGTTGTGAAGAGTTGATGAAAGCCACAGTTACTTTCAGAGGTGGAAAGCCTAGTGTTAAGAGAATCTGGTCCCAAATACTTCCAGTTATCTAATTTAAAAGCACATAGGATTTGTTTACTTCTTTAAAAAACCCCAACACTTATTTATTATACAAATAATTGTTTTTGTGTTACAAATTGTGACGTAGTTTATCCAAATCAGGACTAGCAAGATGAGCGGTATTATGTCAGTACAAAGTAAGTTTGGAAGCTGTTCCTGCTAGTGGTGATTTCATTGTGTGTATTGGAGCTTGTTTCTGTGGWCAGGAGAGAGAAAATTGTATATGATATGCCAAGAAAGTATCCAGGAATTAAGGATTAATTTTATTTATACCATTTGAACTGTATACTAAATTTCTGAGGTGCAATTAAGATATGGTCACCTTGTACTGATACAGATGTGAAATCAATACCTAATTTGCCTGAGGAACAGGCTTTTTTTCCCCTTTTCTCTCCCCTCCCCTCCTGTTTTTCCTTTTCCCCCATGTTAAAAAAAATCATTAGCAATTTAGAGAGCAGAAGCAAATAGCCATTTTTAAAATTCATGTCCTCAAATGTTAATTTGATGCTTTGAGGCACAAATGACCTTTTTAACCAGCCCAAACTTGTCAAACAAAGAAACGATAGAAATAAGCTGCTTTGTTCTAATACAACAGGCTGCTTTTCAGTGAAGATTTCAAAACAATTCTTCCTCCCTCTTCTCAACAACATTAAATTAGACTTCGTCCTGTGCTAAATTTGAATTTAAATGTGTATGCGTTTTTGGAGAGATGGTAAGGAAATCTAGACAACCTGTGCAAATTTGAATATGCATTTCACCTCCTGAAACCCAGCACAAGTGAATAATGCTTTCATCTGCAACTACCCCAGCTGGTATTACTTAGCATTGGAAAAGCACTTAGGTGTCAGAAGCTGACGGAAGGATTAAAAGGAATTTTCTTCTTATTTCAGAGCTAAGGTGAGAGGAAGAAAGGGAGGAGAAGAGAAATAACACTACTAAAATTTTTTTTTGAAACCTTTTATTTAAGTATTTAGATTGCTGTGTATACCTAGAAAGTCAGATTTAAGAAATAAATATAAAGATTTCCTATCTTCTAGTGATTCCATTAAGACTGGAATTGGGATTAAGTGTGTACTGTACAAACAGGAAAGATGCTTGGTACATCAATGACAGCCCTCTGCCATTTTCAGTTTTACCAGATAAAAGAAATACAGAAAAGGTCAAGGTGGAAGATATAAGGCAGTATGAAAAATAAAGGTCTTTATACAAGATAATGTATGTTCTTTTCTACCTCTACCCCGAAAGAAGATAAACGAAATTTGATATTTGAATAACACTCTTGGCTGCCAGCTGTGCTTGTAACAACTTACAGCAATCTCTTGAAACAGTGGCATGTTTCTGAAGCAATCACCCAGTATAAGCTTTTTCCTTAATCTGGTGTTGCAGTTCTTATATGTTATCTGTCTTTGCCTATTGTTAGTTTTTTGCTTTGCTAACAGTGATCTGCATTAAACAAAAAAAAAAAAAAAAAGACTAATATTATCTAATTATTGAATTTGTTCTGACTTCAGAAACTGAAATATGCCCTTTAATTGTTCACTGTTTTCTCCCATGACTTATCTGTTCAGAGATTTAGTTGGCATGCTCTACTGTATAACATGTATTGGCTTTGTTTATCTACAGCACAATCCTGCTGTATGAGTCCCAGACATRTGTGAGAATGGAGCATTTGTCATTTTCAAACACTCACCAGGTGAGCAGAATCATAACATCTCAGGATCACATTGGTACTGTTAATGAATATTTGGTTGCTTGAATCTTTTATGTTAGGTTTTATTTTGTCTTAGGAAGGAAAAGCACAGTGTGTTATGAAAGTATTTGAAGAAAGTTAGTGTGGTTCCTTCATTTTTTAAAGACCTTCTGAAAGCTGTTTTATATAAAATGAGAAGAAAGAAATACATGCCTTCTTGCTTTCCCTTTTTGGCCTAGTAGATGGTTCATATATAACCCCTAATGATAACTTTTCTGACACTTTGGAATCCATTCATGAAAGTATTTAACTTTGATWGACTCACTGATTGCCATGCATATTGTGTGATGTTCTCAAATTGTGTGATGCTGGGTTTTTTAGTTGCTTATGGTTCATAGTTCTTCTTGGTTTCATCCCTAGCAAGAAGCATCTGTACTTATGGCCTGAAGTATTTTATAACATACTCAGGTCAGATCAGGCTAAAACATGGCCAGATGCTGTACTTGTTTTAGTCAGGATGGATTGGACCATGTCACTTCTTAGATAAACTCAGTGCCTGTGACTTGAGAGAGAGGAGGAAAAAAAGTAAAAGTCTAATGATTGCTTACAAAAATACTGGATTCTTTCTAAAACATCAACATGTAAACAATTTGTACATCACAAAATACTGTTCTCTGGAAGAGAGCAAAGAGACTCTTCTATTACAGTCTCTGTAAGATCAGCCTGCAGAGCTGTTCTGGGCTGTAAAGTGCTTGATCAATCKGCTGTGTTCATTCAGATGTAGGAACCAGCTGTTACTGCCACAAGGAATGTGCATKCATGTACAGAGTTCCTGGTAGAAAACTTGGGCCAAAACCACAATTCAGCATATTGACATAGGTATGAAGAACTCTTTTTAATTATACCRTAGCTTATTAAGTTTGCAGTTGATTCTGACAGTTGATCCAGATTGCTGTCAGACAGTACTTACACACAAACCCATGTGTTTTTGCTTTAAGTTGGAGCAGTTACTTCAGTTCTAGTTAAGCATACTTTAAGCAACTGTTAGATTATYTTGGATTTAGTTACTTGAGTACTGAAGTGAATAAATATCTGGATGGAGCTTTAGGTGATGTGTTAAGTACAGCAGAATTTGGGAAAAAAAACCTTGCTATAATTACACTATTGGTGGCTTTTATCCAGCCAAAGCTCATTTACTCTATGAGGCCATAGTCTTTTTTTAGAAATTGAATTCTGCCATRCACCTGTGAGATATCCACAAAGTAAGCTGCTGAAAATGCTACTTCACCTGTTTGGCCTTGAATGTGTTTTGTGCTGCCTTGACAACTCAGTGCAAAGAGCCTTGGATTTGTGGTTTCCAGGTCTGATTAGTACAATGTACTGTAATTTGGAATAAGAAAAAACTCAACAGGCTCTTTTCCAATTTAAATATTCCCACTGCTCCCAGGACTTCCCCAGCTTTCATTGCACATTGTTTCAGATTAGTCATAATTTAAGTATTTGTTTGGTTTACTATGGCCTGGACACTGGAATTAATCAGAGTCTTCAGCAGTTTTCAGTTTTGTGGTCTCTTTGAAAAGGCTATATGATTTGCCATGTACCCTAAGAACGACCAGGGATACTATGACTATGGCAGCATTTCTGTAGCATTGGTACTTACCCAGAATGGAATACCAGATAATACAAGATATATTACTTGCTTGCTCTATACACATTCTTCTGTCACTGTTACTTCCGGACTGTGACAATGCCAACAGGAAATGAGTTGGTGAAGAACATTAAAGCTCTGAAATGGAAAAGAGCAAAACACAAAGCTACCTGTATTTGGTTTTTCTAGGTACAATGGTAACTGATTTGATAAAATAGTTTTAGAGTTTTCCATTTTCTCATGTGAATCACCAAACGACATTACCTAATTTTTTCTGACTACAGCTGCTGTAGAAATGTGTGCACAGCTACTGTTTTGGTAAACAAAACCTATTTAAAAAGTTGAGCGATATGGTTTGGGAAGCATCCAACTGAAATATGCTTTGTTTTGCTAGGTACCTCAGATTTAGTACACAGTGAAAGACTTTAAATATGTTAACGCTGCAGTGGCTTGAAGGAACACATAGGCTATTATGTAGAGTACAAATAATGCATATTAAAATTGCAGTTCATTCAATCTGATAGGTGATCCAAACTGCTGTCAGACTGTATTTACTTGAACAGATGTGCTTGTACTCKAAATAAGTATAACTATTCCAAAGCTCGTTATACATATTTTAAGCAACTGTTAAACAACTGTGTTTCAAATAATTTTTGGGCTTGTGAAGACTTAAATTTTTTAGTATGTCCTTTCCTCGACCTTACTCTGTTCCATTTTCCTGATGGAAAGGTTGAGATTTGGTACAGTTGGCTAGACTGGAGAAGTGATCTTGAGAGAAGAAGGAAATATGCAGGGTATGGATGCTTAGAGTAATCTGCTGTTCTTTTTGTATTTTTAATCTGGTGAGTAATTGTTTACCATGATGCATAGTCAGTTTAGTGGTTTCTAAAAGGAAGCTATAGACTGAGGGAGGTTCTTGGCATCACCTTAGACATGGTCAGGCTTACTGGGAGATAATGAGTCGAATTCAGCACTTGGTGACCTAGGTATGGGAAGATGGAATCCTTGAGTTACTAAGCAGCAAATCACCTTTTGTAAGGCATGAAGTAAGTATCATGAAGAAATGGTGGCAGATTTCTTTCTGTCTTTTTTTAAAGTGGAATRGGTCTTCCTGCAAAGCTGCCTGTCTCTTTCCCCTCCCTTCCCCTCCTTTTGATGTGGGAAAAGCCTGCATTGTGGAATGTCGAAGCAAGCAAGCCACAAACCCCCCACCCCCCATCCTGTCTAGACTGCCTGTTTCTCATGCACTGCTCTTCTTTAGGGCGAGCACTACTCACAAATTATGCTGCTCACTCACTCCTCCGTGAGCAGCAGGGTGGGCTCTTTTCCTCTTTGTTAGCAGTTCACCTTCTGCTAGACTTTCTTCATCTAAGGTGGATCGGTTGGCCCTGCAAACTATTTCTGTACAAGCTACTTGTCAGAATGCAGCAAATAGGAAGTAGTTTTCTGGCAGCTGCAGCCTGATGCCTGTCCCAGCCTAGGAGCACAGGCATTCCTTCAGGATAGCCATCAGCCTTGCTGTGGCTTAGCCTCTGCTGTCGARCCTTCTTACTGTCATTTCTAAACARGATGCTGTGGAATCGATGATAGAGGAAAAAATATATCTCTGCCCACTCCACCCTGTGCAGACAATTTTTGTGGATTATGAGTAGAAATAATGCTCTGTTGCTGTAAACATTAGCAAACTGCCTCTGGTGTGTTGGAAGCTTTTTCTCTGCCCTTTGAAGTGGTAGTGACTAGTGGTGTGCAGCATCCAAATGTTGGGATGAGAGGCTTCCTTACAGCAAAGCCTTTCTAGTCCTGAGAAAAATAGCAAAACAAACTTTAAAATGTCATTGAAGGCACAAATACTTAGTGATGTTGCGGTCATTTTCTGTTTCTCTTTACCCTTAAAGTACGGTGAGAAAGAAAGATGTTCCAAGTTTTCTTACTGAAGAGCTCCTGTCCGGAGTTCTAAATCCAAACAAATGGTCTCTTTATTAAGGCTTTTTGTCTTGCTTAAAGTAATTGCACTAGGAAAAAAAAATGTTAAGTAGTTTGTTTTCGCTCATTTTACTGCTGATTTCAATAGCTACAAGTAATATAGTCTAGTAGTATTTGTTTTAGCCTGGTCAGATTGTAGAACATTTTAAATCTAATAATTTCTTTACTTAATTAACCACCATTTCATTACAACCATGGATCCTACAAATGCCCCCAGAAATACTTTGTTTGGCTCTGAAAATGAGGTCGTATAAAAATTCCTTGTCCAGTTGTGGTAAACATCAGGTTGCAGGAACAACTGGATGAGAAAAAAAAATCCCTGAAACTCACCTGAAATACAAATAATGCTTGTGTCTTTTCTGCTGTTCATTTATGTGGAAGATAGACTGAAGGGAAAAGACAAAGGTTACTTCTCTTAATATCGGGACAACTGGAGAAGTTACTTTTTTGTTTAGCATTTTTCAAGAAATTTAAGAGATGGTTTCTTTAGGTGTCTTTTTTTTCATGGTCTGGAAGGTTGGTAATTTGCACTGGCCTCTCGTGTAAAAAGAAAATAACAGCTTTCAAAACAAAATGTTCAGACATGCTTACTCTTAAACAGAAAAGGAATTCTTCTTCTAACTTTCAAGTTTAATCACTGGCAGGAATATTTTAAAATCATAGTAGTTTTCCCATGCCAGAATATACCAGGTCCATTTTCTGCTTCATAAATTTTGTGTAGATGAATTAAAGAAAGAAAGAAAAAAAGTCCTTTTTTGAAGTGTCTTGGTTCTGCTTCATGATTCTGGTATTCAAATGGTTTCTATTCATGTGGACTACATTAGGGGTAATATATGCCTGTGGTGGAAGAAGTAGATTTTGTTGTTGTTATTTATTCTGCATCTGGAAGAGTTAATTTGAGCAATTACTCTACTCACCCTCCTATGCTTTCTAAAAGTCAGTAGTTGCGATGTTCCTTCTTCACTGATAGGGGAAATGTTGCCTCATGTTGAGAGGTATTGATAGGTTGTTCGAATACCTGACTGCATTGGTTAGAGAAACTTTGTGTATTCCAGTAGCCACACACACACACACAAAATGAAAATAATCATATTGCTTTATATAATGTCTGAAATAGGTTCAAAATGTAGGAGACTAGCTCAGAATTTTCCTGCTGTTCTGGTTGCATACAAACCCTGTGTGTGCACATATGTGAGTACGGGGCTGATGTTTGTCCTTTCTTCTGCAGTTCCTTTTGGCGGCAGTGTTCTTTGCTATCCTTATCGTGATCAGCAGCTTGCATCAGCCTGCTATTACCTTTATGCTCTCAAGAATTGGACTGATGGCCAGCTCTACAGAATTCTCTGGGCAGCATTTGAGTTGCACATCAGAGTAGAGTAGCCTCCATGTGTGTATTTGGGTGAGCAGAAAGGCCTGGTCCACTTGGAGTCCTTTTTGTCCTTAGGAATGAAGCTTGTCTACATTGTAAATAAAAGAGGGTTAGGAAAGTCTTGGGCATCCTTTCATRTCTAAACAACAAGCTATTTGACTGTTGAATGCTCATAGCAGAAAAGAGATAACTAGACTGAGGCTCTGCCTGACCTCTAAGAGCTAACTCTGCCGTTCCGTACTCCTGTGTAGTTTTATTTGTAGTTTGAACAAGAAGAATGGACCAGTTAGAATTTTGTCCCTAACATCCTAAAAGGATCCTGTGGGGACATTTAAGTGTTGTTATGGTTCCCAAATCTTTCTGTCAAAATTGTCTGAAAACTAATTCTAGAACGAATGTCTACCTGCATAATCCTGAGCATCTAGTTAAGTTTAACTAAGTGTAATGGAATCTCCTTTGCTTTGAATTTGTTTGCCTTTCAACAGAGAGCAGATTATCGCTTACTCGAAATCAGATGTAAACTAGTGTTTCCCAGAGGGCATCACTTCAGTTATGCAGAGTAGATTAATTTCCTGTACTTTAGCCACTTTGGAAATATGTAATTCAAGTTGAAATCTGAGATGGCAACCATAGATGCTAGTACTCGCTGCCTTCTAGACTAGAATAGTCATTTTGCCTCCTGGAATAACCATGGACATAATCAGTTTTCCCTGAATTAGATGTAGGGGAGGATTGGTGAGACTGCCTTAAGTTGACATTTGGTATTGGAGCATACTGAAGTTTTTCCTGAAGGGCATGGAACACCTGACCTGCATGAGCTGGTTGCATACTTGACTCCTAAGGCCTCTAGTTTCAAACTTCGATTTTTTTTTCTCCTCTGAGATAGTTTACTTTATGAACAAAATGGTTAATAACTACATGTGATCGAAATTAATGTTACTTCTTAGCATGTATTCTGGTAGAAAAGCACAAAATTTGTTGCAAAGACTACTGCTCTAAGTATTTCTATTTCCAGTTGCAAGAATAGCCTGGAGTATGTATCTGACCAGTTCAGAAGATAGGGGTCCCTTTCCAGTTTCCTTCATATTAGAACRATGTAAAACTATAGTCTGGAGCATGAGACCCAGGAAATAAACTTAATTATATTGGTAATGCAGGCCAGAAGTTTCTCTCAGCCCGAGTCRTGCCATTTTTTGGTCTAGAAAAGTCTGTGAGCTGGTTGTTTGGGGTTCTGTTACAAGGAACACCAGGGGAAAGACCTAATAAAAAAAGTACAGTGTTTTTCAAAGGGAACAGCACTACTTAAGAGCATGTAATATCTGAACAAGCAGGCAATGAAAAGCATATAATTCTRCACATTATGCAGTGGTATTAAATATACATATTAGTAAGGTAGCAGATGCTATAGTTGCAAAATTGCCATGTAAAATAGCAGTCTTTAACAGCAGGGTGCTACTCTATGTGAGACTCCTTCTCACGTAATGAATAGCTAATTTCAGTTTGATAGTCCATGAGAGACCGGAGGGGATTGGGGAGGGGTAGGGTATTCCTGCAGCTCTAACCAGCAGGATGTACTGAGATGTGCTTTTAATGGAGCAACATATCTGAGCTCTTGGGGGTAAATTCATAAGGAGAGATGCTGTCATGGTTAGGCTGAACTGGCAAGTAAACCCCACACAGCCACAGCCACCAGCTCACTTCCTCCTTTTGGGATAGGTGAGAGAATCAGAAAAGTGAGAAAAACCATGAATTGAGCCATAGACAGTTTAGGCAAAGCAAAGCAAGGAATTCATTCACCACTTCCATGGGCAGGCACATGTTCAACCATCGCCAGGAAAGCAGYGTTAAATCACATGTGACTTGGGAGGACAAATGCCATCACTCCAAATGTCTCCTCCTTCCTTCTTCCCGTCTCTTTGTATGCATTGTATCAAGTCATATGCGATGGGGTATCCCTGTAGTTACTGGGGGTCAGCTGTCCTGGCTGTGTCCCTTCTCAACTCCTTTTTCCCCCCTCAGCATCCTTGCTGGTGGGGTGGTGTGAGGAGCAGAAAAGGCCTTGACCCTGTGTGAGCTCCGCTTAGCAATAGCTAGAACATCCCTGTATTATCAATGCTGTTTCCAGTACAAATCCAAAACAAGAGCCCATGCTAGCTCAGTTCTCTTAGGAAAAYCAGCTCTACCAAAACCAGCACAAATGTTCAGCTGTTCATATTCAGATTGAGAAATTATTGTGGCAAAAGCACAAGTGGGCAGGTGAGGACTTATTGCAGAGATGAGATGATGATTAGTTTAGGTGCCTCATCAGAGATRGTAGCTGTCTTTTTGTCTTCTGCCTCATTTCATATGTGCAACCAGCAGATCAACTAAATCCAAGCAAACACGTACCTGAGAATTGACAGTGGAAAGGTTAGCAGCGAACTCTCTCATCTGTCTTTCAGAGCATGTGAGAATGCTTTTTGATCTGGTTAATGTAAGTCACAGATTGGAAGATTCAGCTAGCACTTGCACATCTCATGAATGTTATCTGGTGAGAGGTGAGGACTAGGAGTTTTCTTGCTGAGAAACAGGATTTTCTTGCTGAGGAGGCAGAGACCAACAAGCTGGGTGTTCCAGGTTCATTGCTGACATTGTTACATGATTTTAAAAGTATTTTGAAAATAGTCAGTCTAATGTTCAAATATTTATGTCGGACACTGACCCGATTTAACCTCAAAACATCAACACTGGTGGTTAGGACCAAAGTAGGTCTGTGAATCTAAAGATTAGCTTTAGACTTGCTTGGAGAATTTGAGAAGGGAGGAGATACCATATAGGGCATATGGCACACTGGTCCAGAGATTCAGACCACAGAGAGAAAAGACAGATTTCTAAGGAAGTTGCTGATAATGCTTGTAACTGCTGATATTATTATCCCTCCTTATCGGAGGAGGAAGCCTCCTGTTTGAGGAGGCTTTACTTTTCCCRTAAGTAAACAGGAAAAGCCAGATCTAGTGAATAGTAATTCTCGCTACACAATCTATCGTGATATGTAAATTATCTATTTAAAGCATTTTTCAGCAGATAAAGCAAATTATAGTTGATTTTCTGGAAGTACAGTGCTAGTTAAACAGTTCGTTCCTATTTGGCTGAAGAAGGCATGGATGGACTTGTTTTGGGTATCACTGTAATTTTAAAATCTGGAAATACTGACACAGTATTTAGTTGTCTTCCTTCAAATTACTCTGCTCAGAGAAAGCAGGGGAAATTTGCAGAAAGGGATGGGGTTGTTATTGCAGGGGACAAGATGAGAGCATTCTTTCTAGATACTTTAAATTTCTTTTGAACCATTTCAAGTATGAAGAAAATAAATCTATCTTTTTTATGTAGGGGGCCTGACTTCTAAAGTATTTCAGATTATTTTGCTAAGACTGGAATACTGACAGTCTTAAAAAAAGGCCAAGTTTTCAGGCTGTAGTTCTTTGTCATGATAAGAGAGGCTATATACTGAATTTAACTGTTCTGATTTTGTCTCTCTTACTGTGACACAGAACTATGTCAAATACTAGTAAGTCTCTCAATCTGAGTATACTGAGCAATACTGAAAACTTAAGTAATCTTGTCCGTGTCTTGCTGTTTAAGTGCACTATGACAATGCAACCTTCAGACAGGCAACAGTGGTGKTGTGTAATAATCCAACACCTCACTGAATTTAGTCATACTTTAGTCTAAGCTCTCAAACGATCTTTAATTTAGTAATAGTATCTACAGCTGATGTTGGAGGCATGATTCCTGTTCAGGTTTTCTGATGTTCTGTGTGTCTTTACTTGCACCTATTTCAGAGTTCAGATAGATAAGATTTTCTTCAAGAATTGAAATAGTCCTCCTTTTTCTTTGCCCTCCCAATTATATTTTGGTAGGTTATGATAAGAGCACAGACAAAGAGCCCTTCATTATTGCAAAAGGTAGACTTGCAGGCATGAGACTTGCCTCTAAAAGGATATTTATTACCTCAACAAGAGCAGCGTCTAGTTTGAGATAAATAACATCAACAAACAACATTGAGTCACAAAATTATTCAGCAGTGTTCTTAATCTTGTGGTTTGGTTCATCAGGAAGCCAAACTCTTCACTACTTTGGTCGGCAACCAAAGCTAACAACATTATGCATTAACCACACTTCCACAAGTACACCGCCTGCCAGTTTATCGCAAATGCAAATACTTCTGCTATAGGATATATTACAGAAACTGAAGCTCAGGAAAAAATTAGCACCAGRAGAAAGCAGAGGTCTCATGAAGGCAGCTTGTTGCTTGGCTAACTGGTAAAGACGCTTGCCATGCTGCTACTTTGTTTATATATCTCCCTGCATGGCACTATAAAAGTGAAATGAATGGTAGTGGTGTTGTAATTATTTCATTTTGCTCTGTCATAAGGATATTGTAAGGTGTTCCTTGACTTGTTAGTGAAAGTTAGAAATGTTATATTAGATGTTAAATTAGATTAAATGTTAGAAATGTTTTAACCATGTTACCAGATGTGTTTTTTAATGTGGGTCAGTCTGATGGTTTATGTTCTCTAGGCTGAAATACAGTTTGCAGAATTCCAGTAACTTGCTTAATAAAGGACAAATGAAATTGTATTTTGCTGTGTAAATTTGTTCTCCTTTCTTAGGTAATTTTCTTTAATTTATCATGGAAGTTTTGCTACCTTGTTTGTTCAGTTCTCTTCTTCATTCCCTTGCCTTTACAAATTTTTCACTATCCCTTTGTTGGTGTCTAGAAGGTTTTATGGTTTTGTGGGTGTGAGGCATGAATTAGAAAAAAAATACGAGTGACCTTTTCTGACCTTTTCTTCAAACCACTTTTATTGATATTATAGTAGTATTTCTGGGATTCCAGTCCTCGTTTGAGACTCCACTGCAGCTGGCCCTGGAGAGCTAGAAAAAAAATGCTTCCCCTGATGTTGGCTTTTGCCATGGAAGGGTGACTCGCTTGTGATATTGGTGGATTTTTAGACKTCAGTTCAGGAGCACTTTCAGCCCTATGGTTTTCGTGGCTTTTTCTCTCTTGCTTTGTCAGGAAATACTATGTTGTGCTTCATTATTTTTGCTGGAATTCTTTGTAATGCTCTGGTGATGAGATGAAGTGTCTGAAAACATGTATCTTGTTAAATTTATAGTCCCAAATGAACTGAGCCCCTTCAAAAGTCCTACGTAGTTACTGTTGTTTTCACACTTAATAGCCTATTTTTCTCTTTCCACCTCTGCTTTGATTATGGATGAAATAGCAGTTCAGTGTACCATCTGACTCCTGCAGTTATTCGTAAGCATTTGTTAAAAAAAAAAAAAAGCAATAAAAACCAAGTCATTGTGAATATTTAGTGTACAGTTGTAAGAATAGAATCATGGCCATAAAGAAAGGGTTTCCCTTACATTCTGTGGCTTTTTTTGCCATTTTTCATTTGGCACAAGTGCAGCATTGAACTCTTTTTTTTTTTTTTGTTCTCCCCCCTTTTTAAACAAAAGAAAATTATTTATTCCACAGTTAACAATGAAAATGGGAGTGGTAGTTTCCTCTTTTAGGCAATGTATAACATTTCCTGATGGAAATTCAGTTTAGATTCAAAATTATATTGGCTTTTGCTTTTACATAGTCCAGATTTGAACTGAGTGCAGTCTCAAATTACTCAACATTTAAATGTTTTCTGTTGTTGGAATGACCTAAGTACCTTTTACTGCAGCATGCCTGTGTTTCAGACATCCTGTGCTGGGTTTTCCAAACTAGAAATATGGCTGTGGAAATCCAGACAGACTATTTCGAGCAAGGAGTAATTTTCTAATCTTTAAGAAATGTCTTTCCAAGTTTGCATCAATGATTGCTGTCATTTTCTTTTTAAGATTTTATCTACTTCTGATTAAAAAAATACAAGTTTGATTAAGTCCTTAACAAGTGGATAAGGAAAAAGCAGTTTTWCCTGATGATAAAACAATGAGTCAAGCAGGATGTAATTTTAAAGTTTTTTCCATCTTTTTCCATCCTTTCCRTCTTCACATGTCTTCTGTTGAAGTTYGTGCTATTCTGTGGCCTATGTTAGTGGAATTCAATCTGTCCTTGAAAAGCTGTGTAGACAGCTGCTACTAATGCTTTACTAATTAGGATGCGCCCTAACTTCAGACAATAAAGTCAAGCTGATATATCCTATGTAACATAAGCAAAGAACATGTGATAGTAGCAATAAAGAATGTGGGTAGGGCAGAGATGTGGTTGAACTGGTGGAGGGAAATTTGAAAATAAAGGAAGAGTTTTTAGGCTGGGTTTGTTCTATCTTCAATCTCAGGTTAATGTATTTTCTGTTGTTTTCTTTCGGTGGAGACAGGTGGTTTGTCATACAAGATTGGCCTTAATAACAAAAACTTCTGCTCTTCGTAAAAGGGCTGTAAATAGTAACTTTAGAAAACATCTATATTCTATGTTTGTTACAGGAAAGGCATCTTCTGAGTTGTTTAAAATAACTGATAGGCACAAACAACCTATTTCTTTTACAACTTTAAGGATATTTTAATAAAAGAGGTTTAGTCTGCTTAGTTTTGTTGCTCTTACTCATTTGCAGTCACTCTGACTTGTGATATTTATATCTGTACTGCAGCAAGAATAATAGCTTCTCCCTGCAAATGTGATTAAAATCCAAAGTTTCAGTAAAAGCTGAAATGGTATCACTTTGGAAGATGGATATCTTGGGCTATGGGAGGAATCTCTGCTTGCAGGAAAGATCTCAGCTTCTCCCCGCCATAGCAGTTTGAATTCCTCCTTGAAAGCTAGTAACAAATACCTTTGCACTGATCCTGTTAAGACTGGTCATAATCAATCCTTTTTCCTGGGCAGTCTCAGTGGATTCTCAGGGTGCACCTCCTTGCAGTCTGTTTGCACATCTTTCTATCTCAAGCTTTTCCCTTTGCAATAAACACAGGACTGTGAAGTTTGCCAGCAGAATGAACGTTTGTTTATCAAAATTGAAACGTAGGTTGATAATCTCTCTTAACTTCTTGTTTCTAGCCTTTGTTATGGATAAATGTAAACTCGAGGATGGTGCTGGCCTACATTTATATCCTATTAAAATTTACCTGTAACTATTTCAGTGTACATTAGCTAGATGATTTGGACAGCGTATGTTAACAGCTCTCACTTCTCCCTGCCTTAATTTTAAATGTATTTCCAGTTTTTGTTCAGCATCAGAGTAGTTTTGATGACTGTGTTTTCACAGTTTGCTGCAGCAAGCTGCTGTATGGCAAATCCAGGCAGTTCTCCTCACCCCAGCTAGCCTGTTAAATCTCCTTCAAAAGTTTGAGTTGTACAATATTCCGTGCATTTTAAATCACAAATTGTTAATTCGCACACATTTTACAAAGGTTTTGATTTCTTCGGCATTCTTGTTCTTGTCAATTGCTGTCACATGATCTCCTGTGGGTTATTTTATTAGATAAAATGTCACGTGTATAAATAAATCTATCTGCTGGTTTCTCRTAGTAAACTACTTCACTATCCATCAGCTTTGGTGTTTCCAGGCTCGTATGAGATTTATTGTTTTGTTTTCTGGTGCTCTCAGGTTATGTGGTATTGAGAGAGGAGTTATTAAACTTGCAGCATGGAGGAGCACAGTTTGTTTCAAACCAATGCCTTTGAAAACAAAACAAAATATGGCAAAACCCAGGAAAAAAAAMCTCAAAACAACAAAAAAACAACAGAGAAACCAACAAAAAAGGTTTGATTTGTATACGATTTGTATACCTGAGAGAGGGTGGCCTGCAGCTATGGGTTTCTAGCCTTGTGACTTAACTAGACTATCAGTGTTCACAGTTTAGTGAACTTGGTGCTGTATTTAGTCTTTAACTGAAGAGATTTATTTCAGTACTGCTTCTGTTTCGTGAGCCATAAGCATTGCTAGCCACAGGATCCCAAATCACAATTTGCCACTGTATTAGAAGAGAGCTCTGTTACTGCTGTCTAGAAAGCACTATTTTAAACATCTCTTGTTTACACCGAGATTTTGCTGCGTTCGCTTTGTCTGCAAAGCCTAATGCTATAAATACTTAAAATGGACTTTGCTATATCGATATTATATGAATCGAAGTGCTGACAGTTCTCAGATTTTGGAGAGATGTGATCTGAAGCTCTGACCAGTGCTGRTGAAAATGCCATTCTGTAGTTTGTATGGTGTTTGTTTGGGGTGGGTTGCAAGTTGTTTAGCTACAACGACAGCAGTGAAACCTTGAGCGACTCTTGAGGCCGTTCTCATTTGGTGCATGTTTTGTTCCAGACAGCATGAATGGCTGCAGTCTACATCTGTCTTAAACCAGTCCAGATCTGATACAGCTCTTGGGCAGTGGAAGGCACTGTCTTGTGTTATTTGCTGTTTGGACAGCAGTTCCTTCTTTTTAGGGAAGAGTAATCTTGATGGATGTATCCACAGTCATTCATGACACCTTCTTGGGCTGCGGTGGTGAGTAGCTGCTTTTGAGCAGCAGAGATATGATCAAACTTGGCTTGTGGGATTAGTGGAGGCCTTTGTCTAACAGATAAAATTAGTTGGCCAGTTCTCAGACTTGAAGATTTGGGCTGAAAGACCTGGAAGGTTGGGTTTTTTAAATGCAACTGTTGAACTCACAGTGTTGGGACAGATAAATCTTGTTGCTTAAATCACTATGTCTACCACTGTTGCAGTGTGCTTGTTCTTGCAAGTGTGCCAGTGTTAGTGARCCTTCAAGTTGTCAGTGTCCTGTGTGCATTGTCTTAATGCTACTCCCACTATCTTGCTTGCAGAAGTACTGAAATACCAAATCCTGACTATTATCTTTATGAAAGGCCGTTGTGGAATCCTGGTTGGTTGTGACAGATCCTCTGTTAGTGYTTGGGTGCAGGGGTAATGGCAATGTTATTTTAGATGGATGTGATCTCAAAACATGTTTGTCTATTAGTAGACATTGAGGCATTGAGTAGAAACATTAGTAGGCATTGAGTAGAAACAGAAAATACCTTACGTACTTCTCCTAATTTCTTTTCCAATTCCTTAATATCTTTGTATTGGCATGTTTTAGATAACAATGGGTGAATATGTTTCATTCTAAATAAATGTTTTCTCTGGTCTGTGAAGAGGTTGTTAAAATTAGCTTCAGGCCAAAGGTTTTGACTTCATAATAATTTCAAAGTGTGTTATTCATCTGTTTTAAGAGTGTTCCAAAGTTCAGATTTGAATGTAGGATGCTACATTACCATCATAAAGGGAAACCACTTCTAAAAAGACAAAATCTGAATGAGGTAAACATGATTTAGACTTTTGCTTGTCTTAGGAAAAAAAATACAACTGCTCATGTAACTGTGAARAAAACACTGATGGGCATGGTTGGAAACTACTTTCCAGAAGCATTCTGGCTGTTGTTGTTAGGTGGGCAAGATGAAACAGAGGTGTTTGTGCTTTACACAATGATTGTGTTTGTTTGCCAAGTAATGTAATAATCTGAATAAATTCTTGCTGGTAAACCTGCAAGTTGTTTGCAAGATAGTTAAAGACAGAGAGTACAATTCTGATAACCAGTGCAGGATTGTGYGTGGGGAGTGTATGGCTGTAGTATGGTCTTGTGTGTTGAATTACCCAGCTACCAGAACAAACTCTTCCATTTTTTTTTCTCAGCAGCTAACTTAATGTACTGGCATCTACTGTGAAAGTAAAAAGCTCCTGTATGTGCCTGACTAGCAAGCAGTATGCATACATAGGAAAAGAGTCAGTAGATCATTGTTAAGGAAAACATCCATGTTCCGAATACAGCTGGTAGTATGCTTCCTGATTTTAGGATAATGTGTACATAGTGGATGAGGCATGGACAATGTTCTCAAAAGACACATGGCAGAAAATTATTCAAGAGCACCATTTTTTAGCTTTGAGGTATTACTATAATCTAGTTCTGACATTTTTAAATTTTCTGTGCAGGATAAACAATACACAGTGATGATCTATGGATGTATTTCAATCAAATCTTTCAATTTCAAGTATAAACTTGGACTATTTTTTTTCTTTTTCTTTTAGCCACTGGAATGATTGACTTCACACACATACAGACATAGACAACACCACCTTCAGCATTTTACAGATCTACTTCTCATAGTTTTTGTTCATTTTGATTTGTATATTTTCAAAATGTGTCTTTGGACTTAGGTGTATTGAGGATGATGCTTTTTAACRCTGACAGAGATGAATTAAGCTCATGAGATGTTATTAATGGTGCTTATTTAGTGCAGTAACTTTGCTACTTGTCCTGTTTGATCGTGAAGTTTAAAAGTTTGCTTCTGACTTGAATAACTATAAGTCTGCTTGCTGCTGCTTCTCTACATGGCATGTTTTTTCTTACCCTCAATGTGTTGTAGTTTGAACTTGCTTTTGGTTTGTTCTAAGGTGTTAATTTTTTTTTGTTGTAACAAGTTATACTTATGCTGGCAAATACTACATTGTAATAGCGTGAATTTTCAATTACCAGGTAGCTTTAAAATCCCAGAATGTTTTTAGTCAATGGATTGGATGCTGTCTAGCAGATTTTGGCAAAAGTTGCTTTGTAAAATTCGGAGACTTCTAAATGCTTTTTTCCTGATGGCACTTTGGCACAGTTTCCTTCCAAAATCATGACAACTRAGAATACTGTTCTGTTGGCTCTTAAATAGCATTTGAGGTGTGTTTGAAGTGAGCATCCAAGAGAAGCTAAGTGATTTTGTAAAAGAGCTTTATCTTACCCATTGTCTTAATGCTCTGACTGCTTTTCTAAACACATTTTGCAGAATGCAAAGGCTCTAGGTATTGAAATTGTCAGCTGAGCTTGAGTTTATGATCACAGACTGGTTTGAAAATAGTAAAACATTTCAACCTTCAGCTGCTGAAGGAAAAAGGTGAAGCATGTCTGTTCTATAAACAGCTTCTGTAGTGAACACACTTTGTCTTGCAACTCTTTTGTTATCTTTCGCTAATAATGAGTGAGCTCTTAACAAAAAAGTTGAACTTCAGTGTTCTTGAAGTTGTTTGGAATGGATAAATATTTCKAGCAAATGTTCTTTCTTCATGTTTTCAGGAAGATTTTAACTTTTTTGAATTTTTGACTAATGAACTACTAACTTCGGGTAAAAGAGAATTTTTTTCTTTGAACGGAAGTAAGTACTTATTTAGGGTGAGGCCTTGCAGGTTTTAGTTGAAGAGACCTTTTCTGCTTTTATGGACCTGTGAGTGAAATGTAATTTTCTTCCAGTCCCCACACGGGTGATTCATTTTGTCTTTTTCTGTGAGTGTGTAACATCTTGCTTCTCAACAGGCTGTAAATTACTGCTGGTGAGCACTTTCTAGCAAAGCACAGTGTGTTAACTTCTTAGCTGTTACAAGCTTTTCATACTTTAGTTGGAGCATATTAGATGGTTAGGTTAAAAAAAAGATTAAAGCTACGTCTTCAGGCGGGGAATAGCTCTCCCTGTTCAGTACTCTGCAGTGTTGAGAGTCAGTGGTGAAAGTGTAATTTGATTTCTGGTGGGTTAAATTATAACAGCCCTACAAGTGTTTCTGAGCTGAAATTTCATAAATTCTTTCTTTTCTGATATATTTAAAAATTTTAAAGGTCATATTTACTAACAACAGTTTCTTTCTTTAAAAAGAAAAAAGAGGCAGAAAGCAGTGTTTCTTAATTAGGAGGCGAATCCCGGTGGGATAGGTAATACAGAGCTTTTACATCTTCAGCCTGCAAGAGCAGCAGGTGTCTTTGATTAAACTCTGTAAGTTAAGAAGAGTAGGTTAGGTTGTCATTGTTCAGACTAGTATCTGTGTTGCTAAATGTTCCTAAATTTGGTGCTTCTATCATGAATTCTTAATAAAAACCCCTCAGTGGAGAGGAAGCCTTGGTCTGTGATTGTTTCTGAGCAACGCAGGGATTTAAGGGCAGGCTTGCTCTTAACTGAGTATTTCTGGAGATGTTCATGTTTCCAGGAAGATTTTAACTTTTTTAAATTTTTGACTAATGAACTGACAAATTTAAAGGGATAATATTGTTAGAATAGCTGATTGGTCTGTTTTATTGCTATTTTGCATCCTTTTTRATAGAAAATCTTTTATTGGGCCTCTTTCTGCTGTAATTAATAGGAGTTCAGGTACTTACAAAGAGTAGGAAAGAGTAGGATAAGGCTCTTTCAGTGTTCAAGTATTTGACTTTTCCTTAGTTCATGGATTAGAGACAGGGTGTTCTTTTTTGGTTTTTTTTTTTTTTTTTTTTTTTTTTGTGCTTAACAGATAAGGGTTATTAAAAAAATAATCTCCCATCTCCCATGCAGTTTCTTTGGAATCACCAATCCAACTTTCACTTTCTACAAATGAACCAGGAATAAATTGAGCTGGTTAAGTTTTAACAAAGCTTCTCTTTTTGAGAGAAGGCACTTAAAGGAACCTGCTGTGACTACTTAAAAACCAAAGGGAAAGGCAGAGGAAGGAGCTCATCATGTGAGGGGCACTTCCACTCCTTTCTTTCCACAAGGGGTGAGTAGTAGCAAGTACACTGCCTGTGCCTGGGCTTGTTCCTCCATTCCCTTTCCACTCTGTGCACTTTACACTTGCTGCCTCTTCAGCCTTTACTCCTAGCTACCTCGTAAACATCCCCTTGTGAAGTCAAGGTTAGTGTGAKCATATGACCATCTTCAGGTGAGCCTATCAGCGTAGTGTATCAGAGTATTGCAGTTGAATGTAATCCAAGCACTGATGCTGACTACATAAGCTGCTCTGAAACATATAGCGTGAACAAATGGAAAAAATGATGGACTTTCCTTTCTGTTTGGGATATAGCACTCTGGATTGGAGCTATGTTTGCATTGTTTCTCACCCCCGTATCTAATCTTTATGTGATAATGCTTCCTGCAGTACACTTTTCTGATCTTTCAAGAATATTAGATCAGCTTTTGATGGGGAGTTTGTATTGTTTTCATTTTAAGTACTTGTGTTATACCTTGCTTCTATCCATCTCAGATTTTATATGTACTCTCCAAATCTAATGCTGGTACGGCATATGAAATTTAGTTTCATTGCCCCCTATCTGTATCTCTGACTTAATGCTTGAGCTCAAATCAATATCATGCTTACATAAAATCGAAAAGAAGCCCCATTGTTCTCTATTCAGTAATAAAGCATTGGGAGTCAAACCTGGGCCTTCATGTTGGGCAGACTGGTGGGTTTAGGTCGGACCTTCAGCGTTTGGGATCTTGTGCTGTGTTGACATGTGGCTGAAGCAAACATGTTGCTTCGGGTGTACCATGCCTTCTTCCAGTGCACACAAACCTAGCTCTTGCCTTGTGGTTCATGGTGCTGATTGACAAACAGGACCAGAATGCAGATATCTGGAACAGTGCATATGTGTCTCATTCAGTGTTACAAATCTGACATCCTGTGTATTGGTAAGTGTGGCAGTTTCCGTGTCCAAAATGCTGCACAAACATAGCTGTTTTACCGGATCACTTGGGTGAAGGTGAGCTTTAGCATGMGCTCAGTGGTGGGAGAGGTGAAAACTAAGAGGGTATGTGACTTGTCAGTCAGTCGGTTGAGACTAGGACCTGAATTCATGCCACTAGAGTGCACTACTTCCTTCTCACTTACTGAGAGAGTTCATAAGTTTGCTGGTAGGTGCTGCAGGCTCCCTGGTGGGGGGTTTGGAAAATTGCTGCCAATTTACTGAGTAGTTGTGCATTGATCTTGATGGGATGCTGCTCTGCTTCTGCAGCTATCATTTACCAAATAAATATTTCTCTTGCTGTCATACTTCTATACATGTTGTGATGGAATGGCAGAGGGCTTGTAAAGAAACTTTATACTCCCCTTTTGATTTTATTGGAGATAAGAGGTATGTATGAAAGAAAGGTTTAATCATATTTTTAATTAAAACAAGCTCTTTCAGATGCATTATTTTTCAGAAATAGCCTCTAACTTTTACTCTATTCACAAACTTTCTTGATAATGAGAAAATATTTTACATACATCATTAAGTTCTCTTTTTCCCTGCACAGGTTTCCACTTGAGTGGCACAGTAACAGAGCCTGCAATGCAATCGGAGCCAGAAACTGTTTGCAATGTAGCTATCAGCTTTGATCGTTGCAAGATTACCTCAGTGACCTGTAGCTGTGGAAACAAGGACATATTTTACTGTGCCCATGTTGTGGCACTCTCTTTATACCGGATCCGCAAGCCAGATCAGGTCAAACTGCATCTTCCCATTTCAGAGACACTCTTTCAAATGAACAGAGACCAACTACAAAAATTTGTGCAGTATTTGATCACAGTACACCACACAGAAGTTTTGCCAACTGCTCAAAAATTAGCAGATGAAATTCTTTCCCAGAATTCAGAAATCAATCAAGTCCATGGTGAGTTCGATATTTGTTCTTCTTTTTGCTTCTTTTCCTCATAGGTTTTCAACTTTTTTTAACATTCAGGAGTGTGACCTGCTTAGCTGTCTTCCAAATTGAATTATTCTGTGATTTTATGGTGTTTACTAAAGAGGATTCTGCTACTGAATCATCATTTCAAGATGTTTAGAAAATGATACTCTTTGGAATAGAGAAAGGAATTCATAAGCAATGAMCTTGATGTCTCCTGCACTGTTAATAAGTGACCTGCTCTGCTTCATGCTTGTATCTTCAAGCTAGTAAAAACTTTGTAGTGGTTTTCTTTGTATAGCCATATTGCTTAAAGGAGCTCTTTTCTGACTTATCAATGGTGTCGCTTTATTTTCTTCTTTGTACTAGTTTTCTGACATTTTGATKGTGGAATTTTGTTTTAATGGCAAAGCATAAAAGCAAGTAGGTGTGACTGGGGTTTTTTTCATTTTTAAAATATACTTCTGTTAACCTTCTAGGATTTATTTTCTGTATGAAGTCAGGAGGAACATGAAGACTATTTCAGTGCTTTTTTCTTGTTAGTGCTGCAGCAGTTGTAGCGTAGCAAAGGTCTTGATCTTGCGTGCTCTATCAACTACACGTGATTTTAATGGCTGTTTTTTGCTGTGAATAATTTGTGTTTGTTAAAGGGTGCTGGGTTTTACTTGAGGCTTCTGAGGTGACCCAACTAGTTCATTAGAGTCCAGTAAGGACTGACAGAAATGATAGACGATGTCACTTCACCCGAGAGAAGTGTCCTCTGAGGTGACCAGAGCTGTAAGTATAAGGGCAGCTCAGAGGGGAAGAATAAGTTACTTTACTTTCTTTTTTTTTTTTTTTTTTTTTTTTTTTTTTTTTTTAATTGGTCTTGTGTTAAATACTTGAGGCATGATCATTATTCAAAGAACTTGCAATACAAACAGAACCAAGATGCTTAAGAAAAAGAAAGCAATGTATGTGTTAGTTACAGTGTAGGCGGAAAGAAGCACCTCTTTCAATAGCATGATTCATCTGCTGCTTAAACTGCCTCCTCATGCTGCTGTGACCCCCACAGGCCCTGAGAGGTGATGCTGTGAGAAAGTGAATTTCAGGAGCAGGGGTCTTTATTGGTATTGGGGGCTACGTGGCCAGAGGCAAGTTGCTGTAGTTGTTGCTCGTAATGGTGACCGTAGAAAGGAGGTGAAACTAAAGGAGAGGCAGGACGTTAAGCAATAGAGGAAGATGCTCAGATGTTATGAACTGAAGGCATGTATCATATGAGAGTTGTTAACAACCTGAACATAAGCTAAGGGGTAAGGAAGAATGAAGGTAAGAGAGAAGCATAGAAGATTTAAACACTCAAAGGTGATTAGAAAAGGGGAAGGTAGGAATGTAGGTGATACAGTTTCTGTATTAGCTATACTACGGCTAATATAAGAGAAATGACAACACTTGATGATTGTGAAGTCTGTAACTAGACTAATCACAAGCATGTTAGTCTTTGTCAGCTATTCTCTTATTGTCAAAATATCGCATTGCTCATTATTATATAAAGTATTTTTTGAGAAAGATTTGAGGTTTGTATCACTGAAAACAGCAAAGTTTATTTCCTATTCTAAGTTGATGATCAGTTACGATATTTTACAGTGAATTTGAGCAGGTTTAAAATCATCTACAAAACTGAAATCTTTTGTACATATGTTGTTGTCTTGTTAGTAAGTGAGATTGCAGTATGTCTTTATTGACTGTCACTATTTTCTAATAAAATGCCAAAAGTAAAAAAATCCAGGCAGCATAAGAAAATGAACTGCTATTACTAAAGGAAGCTGYGTTATAAAAGACATTTTAGAGTTTCTTGCTTTTCCTGTCAAACTCACATAAAACCRTGGTCTGAATTAGTTTTCATATTCMCAATACTAAAAAATTACATAATTCTTTTAAAGAAAAAGTGAGTTCTTCTACTTATGTAGCTAGAAAGTGTCCTTCTGAGATTCATACTGTAATTCTGTTCTTTTGATCTTTAATCAGATTCCTTAGATGAAAAATAATAAAGTTAACCAAAACACACCTATGAAAAATAACCCAAAGGAATTTCTCATTTTAATATCATAGGGTGACGAATGCATGATCACCATTTACTCTGTCATATCTCCTGTGCTGCAGATGTTGAGTTTGTGGTGCAAAACTGTCTTATAGTCTGTCTTGCTTTGAGYAGTTTGACCTCACTGAGCTAGTGTTTGAAGAGAAATTATATTAAATTCTACTGAAAAGCGCAGATGATGGGAAGAAAAACTTGGAAAAGCTTGCTTGTTGAAAGTAGAAGAGACCAGGCACAGAAAAAGCTGAAATAGCTTTGATTAAGTGCAATTCTGAATCTGCAGTTGGATGAGGAAATTCTTTTCGGTGTTATCTAGAGGTTATTTAATTTCAGTGTTGTTCTCTGTAAGACTTCTTTTTTTTCTCTGTGGTCATATATTTTCAATGATATGCAAAAGAAATCAGCTCTTGAACAGTATTTATTTGTACGTTTGAATAGTGAGGGACTTGGAAGAGCTTTCACCACAATTGTCTTGTTGTCTTCCTTTAGAGCTGCCTCATAAGAGATAACAACGGCCGTGCTTTCTTTTAACAAAAAGCTAGTTGGATAATTGTTCATTTGCCCAAAACTCTGTATTATGCAACATTCTGTGACTGTCTTTGGCCACCTTTCATGTTTCTTGGTGGATGCAAATCATTCAATATCCTTTCTTGCCTTATGACTGAGCCTCACGGCAGGCAGAAATAAGAGGATGCTCTGTTAGAGTACAGGAATGTGTTTTCTAGTCACTAACRTCTTCAGGAGAGACAAGTGATTTATTTGGATTTTTTTCTGTACTTGCCATGTTTTCATTTGGTGTGATGAAAAGAGTGCTCTGCACATTTTTAGAGCACAAAAGCACCTCTTATTTTGAGAAGTATTTTGAGTGTATTTTGTTGTGTTCTGATTTTCTCATGTGACAGTGCTGCAGCTGTTCATATTCCTGATGATTTCAAAACTGGAGTTTTATGGTGTGTAATCTGTRCTGAAGAAAACTGCAAGTATTAATATTGAAACCCTGGTGTTTGTACTACAGAACTGTTGGTTTCACACTTGGTTTCAATTTGAGTATGCTCTTACAGGAAGCTGGATGTATCTTTGGGTCCTGCTTAGCTGAGGCTTTTTGCCTCCCTGTTAATTTTTATAACATTTTAGYGAGCAAATCATCGGGTATGTTGGCTAGGAAGAGAGCAGTCAGGATGACAACAGATTTTCAGCTAGGTTTGTCATCTTTGTTGCCTTTTCATAGGTATGAAATTTTCATTTAAATAAGTTGGTTGGAAGGCCAAATTGTGTTCATGAGAATTTGAGTAGAAATACTAAAGTAACTGCAAGATGGGTGGAGGGAGAGAGGGAAGAGAGGGAATAGTGTTCATATCAATTTCATATAAGCATTGTCTTTTTATTATGTACATAGTGGAAAAGGGTCTGGTGGTTTTGATACCAGGACTGTCCAGCAAACCTGTTGAATTTTTAAGTGTTAAGCTGTACTTTGTCTTTTCCTGAGTGCTTAGTCTGCTATTGCAATCTTTGCTCTTGTAAGAATTTATGTATCAATTACTGTAGACTTTCTGTCATTCTCTGATTCTCCAACTTGCAGTAGAAGTCAGTTGCCAGTACAGACCCACATACAGATGAACTCAGATTTAAGAGGGAGGACCTGGGAGAAACAGCTGAAGTATATTTGTCTTCTGAGAAGGAGAGGCACCTTGTTTCTTTATTTTTTTTTTTGCAGTTGACCAGGGAAATGTGGGTACATCCTCAGCAAATATTAATTTGTAATGTATATTAGCAGTGCTGGAGGAGGCATTCAAGAAGGAAACTCCTATTTAAAAAAAAAAGCTTTCAAAGATAATTTCAGAATATCAAATACTATTCCTTATACTGCTAAGTTCAAAAGAGCATTCTGGAGGTTCAGGTTAATATGTTTTTATGTGTATTTAATGTATTTAGTCAAAATGACAGGGGTTTTAATGGAAAATTGCAGGGTAGGGTAGGGCTGTGCACCCGAATACAATGTATTGCTGATCTGCTTGAAAAAGGAATATATAATGTTAAAGAAGAGAAATTATTTTTAAAATAAGGCATCTTTCACATGGCCCTGCCTAAATTGGCAAAATTGATTGAGTCTAGTTGCAAAAGAAGTATGTGTGAAATGACAGGTGAATTTCTTTTCAAGAAGAATGAAAGTGAAGTGCATCGGTGCTTAATAGAAGAATTGTTGCCAGATCTAGGAAAGATGTAACAGTACGAATATCCAAAACTAGAGCAATTTAAGAAACTGAAGTGGAATGTGGAAAAAGAAAAAAGGACTGGTAKCTGCGACGTAACAATAAAAATAATTTACGAAACTCATATTTTTAGAAAAGGTTTTCTCAGATACATAGAAAACATACATATCAATATATATAGATGTATGCAAACATACATATAAAACTTACTATATAGAAAACAGGGAGGTTTTGTTAAAAAAACATGACAGAGAAAAAATAATTAAAGTATGCTTATCTATACTGATAAAGTTCATTTATCTGCCCGGCACAAATAAATTTTGAAACTTAGTGTTATATGATGTTTGTGACATGTGGAATTTAGCATGAGAGGTTAGATGTTGTCAGTAGATAAGTGCGTTTTGCTGTATGTACACAGTGAACACAGAATTTTTTGAAGTTAAAAACTTGTTAGGGTTTCATTAACTTCCCTCAGCAATTTAGGATAGCCTGTCCTATCTTCACATTTTGTTCTGTTATCACTGACAGCTTCCTAGCAGTTACCGTTTTCCTTTGATGCTGTGAACTGCTGAACAGAGTCCTGAAGTTCAGTGACTTATGTCTAAACTTGGAATCATTTGAGGACTCAAAGGCATAATAATATTTTTGAATAATTATTTTCATGATATTTGTTTTTATGTAATTATTATTTAGAATGATTCTGAGCATACTAAGTTTATAAAATCAATCACTATTGTATTGTTAATTAGTATACAGCAGTATTGGTTTCTAGATGGATTTCTTTCATTTGGTCTTCTAATAGTACTCAGTAAATCGACTTTTTAATTGTAATAATTTTTCCATATCTTATCCTAATGCTGCCATGGGATAACATTTAATAAAATGTAACTGATCTACAGTTCATTTGTGTACTTTAAATAATGACATATTTATAAAAAAGTTTAAAAATTTCAGTGTGGATGGCTACAAGTGAATAATTTGGCATGGTTTCATTTGAAGTCAACTCTTGTGATACTTCAGAAATGAGAATTAAACAAGTTTGCCTTGTTTTATCCAAATTCCCCTGTTGATCTGCACCTGAGTAATTGGAATATAAGAACTTCTTTAGTCCATTTTTAGTCAGTGCTCCTTGCTTGCTTCTATTCTGTGAGATTAGGTTCTCCATGTACAACACTGGTTCTTGAACATGGTTTCCCATTTTGAAATGGCTTTTAAATTGCTGTATAAATGAAAAAAGTATKTATTTTTTTAAATGCTTCTACTTCTTAGAACTTGGGGTTTGATTGTGTTTAACATCCTATACATATCAACCTACTATGATGTTAAATATAAAAGACCGCTACCTTGTTTCCAAATATTTGGGTATTCAGTGTCACAAACAATCATGCACAATATTCCTGTTTTGATTATAAAGATTGCAATTCAGTAATTTTAGTAAAAGAGCCTGAGTAAGTATATATGGCTGTATCTATATACTGGTTATAAATATTTATTGTATTTAACTGCATGTACATGATGTAAAGTATATTTCAAATATCAGTCATGACAGAAGTTTAAAAAGCTAGAGGTTGGAGAGAGGGAGATTAATATGTTAGTTTAATGTCTGTAAACTGACACGGTTTAATTACAAATTTTAATATTTAGCATAATTACATAATACTTTTCACTTTCATGGTTCAAATATGTATCCTCATGGCATCTCTCTAACGCATGTAAGTAACACTTATCCCCAGGCAAAATGCAGGGAACAGGATTTAGCCTGCAGAGTTTAAATTCAGGGCTGCCCATGTTCCTCTCTGCAGCCAAACTGTGCCCCTGCCAAAGTCTTGTGGTGCCTATTCAGAACCATGCTACACCTTGAGTGAAGCTATTACCTTTGGGTTGAACCTTCATGAATTACTCCTGTATTTGGCGCTGGTTACATGTACACTGAAATTTTATACAACCCCAATTAAAAATTTTGGTCATACTGTGTGTAGCCTATATATGATCTTGYAAGAAAAAAATCATTCCAAATCAATGCATCTATATGCTGTGCTGCAGAGCTCAGACCCTTGGCTTGGCATCTTCAGCTTTTACAGTCTTATGGCCTAATGTCTTGCACTAACACTGGTGTGAGGATAGCAATTCTGAGCTCCTGGGTAAGATAAATTTGGGATCATAGTGGCAGAAATAGCCTTGGTGGGGCCAGTGCTGCTGGCCCCATGTAGAGGGGACCTCCACCTCTTTTTTTGAGGAGCCCTGTTGTTAAAAGAATCTGTGGTAACTGTATTGCTTTTCTAAGCTTGTAACACAAAATGACAGGTGAGCTTTTGATAAAATGTAAACAGTTGCAGAAGGAATTTTGTTTTCACTTCCTGAATCAAGAAGCTTAGCTGAGGACTAGTGAGCTATTTTTAATTCAGTTTGAAAATAAACATACTCAAGATTATTTAAAGATAAATCTCCATTGAAGCAAGGAAAAAATATATTTTGTATACTTTTATATAGTTGCTCTTCACTGTCTTCATGTTTTAGAGCAATGAAATATTTAAACTATTTGCAAGGTGATACTGCAAACCTGGGTCTGTGCAACAGCTGCACTGCTTATTCTTGTGTGGCTTGATTTCCCTTTTTATCTTGTTCTTTGCAGCCAAAGACTTATCAGTATGTGTTCCATGTAACTGACAGAATTGAAAGCCCCTTAAAACTAATACGTTAAAGATGGAAGCATTTGCAGAAGGGCAGGTTTTTCATTCCATGGGTTTTGTGCTGTTGTGGGCTTGATTCCCAACATTCTCTTCTGAGACACTGTTTTGGTTCCTGTGGAAGGCAGAAGAGTTCATTCACATCTGCAAAGACACAATTTCTTATTAATTAAATATATATATATGTATATATATTTATATACATACATATATATATAGAGCAGTGCAGTGTTGCCAGGTTTAGACTCTGAAATTGGAGGCAGTTTAGAAAGTTACTGAGCTGGATCATCTTTTTGTTTATATCTCAACAATTTGTAGATAAGACATCCTTCTGACCCTCTCCAACTTCTGTTTGCATTTTTATTGAATAAGATTTCAGCATTTCCTGTGATCACTTAAAAGTTTCACCTCAACGGCAGAACTCCAATTATGAAATGAAGGCTTGAATCAAGAGAGTCAGTTGGTTTTTTCCTATACATCTGTAGAGTTACAGCTATCTTGGTTTTTCAGGTTCTCAGGATTTCTGTGAAAAAAAACCTCAGCTTTTTAGAAATCCAGTTATTTTCCTTCCCTGGCAGTATTTTTTTTTTGTCTACATTCGTAACATGGACACAGATTTCAAAGAGAGAGATTGTTTTAAGTGATTCAATTTCAATTCCTAATCTTTGCAAAGCCTAACAGAGATAGATAAATCCAAAATATTAAATTGTGTCTCAGCCATGCTTAAAATACCTTACATGTGGCATGGTGATGCCCTACCTTGAGCAGAGTCTTCAGCCTTTTCMGTCTGAAGACCTTTTAAAAAATGTCCAGTGGAGGTGCAAGGTTCTTCAGAAAAATATTGTTTGCTAGATGGTGCAAGAACTTGTTCTAGTTAATTTTGTCATCCTTTAAGAGAGGCTGCCAGGGGAAAATCACTGATCTGAACTGCAAAATGTAAGTTATGGCAGTCTGTGCCCAAAGCACTGTCTAATGTGAATCTGGTCATTTCAGTTGATGCTAGGCTAATTCAAGAAGAGTTGCTTTAAATTGACTCTKTGCAGATGACATTGCCTATGTAAAAATGCTTCCTTTGAAAGCAGCATGGTCTTAAATATCTGTAACACTTATGATGGAAATGCCTTTAGTGCTTTAAGACTTTGGATTTGTTTGGGGATTTTTTTTACTCTTTGTTTAGCTTTGCAGAGCCATCACAGCTCAGAGGCACCAAGGTGATGAGTCTCCTCATGTTCATCAATAGCAGCGCTCACTAGCAGTCACTTAAACCTGAGCAAGATTGCTGAAGGTACAGGAATTACACAGGTGTTTTGGGGAGAGTGGTTTTAACGTCCCAGTTGTAGAAATATTATTCAAAGTCTAATTTTCCTTGTAAAATCATCTTAGTGTAGCTGCTGAGATGGGAAGAAAAAATCCCTCACCTTGATTGTAATGTTTTGTTAGAGAAGAGAATATTATATATTTAAATACCTTTTCATAGGCTTTTCATGATTTCTAAGTGCTTAAGACTAACTGAGGAGAAATTTAAGTCTATTCCAAAGACTGTTTATATTATAAACAAGGTATCCAAAACAGGAGAAGACAAAAATCCAAAAACCTCTGCAGTAGTCCTCTCCCCTGGACTCAAGAACCTTTCTTCTTCATGTAGAACATAATGATTTCTTTTCTTGATGTTTGCAGGTGCTCCTGACCCAACAGCAGGTGCTAGCATAGATGATGAAAATTGCTGGCATTTGGATGAGGAACAAGTCCAAGAACAGGTTAAACTCTTCCTTTCCCAGGGTGGATACCATGGATCAGGGAAACAGCTTAATTTGCTTTTTGCAAAGGTGTGTTGAGTACTCTGAACCTTTTTTCTCTCCCCTGTTCTCCAAGGCAGTCTGTACTTGTTTGCATCTTATTCAGAGTTCTAAATTCCACTGTTCTAAAATAACGCTAAGCCTTGGGAACACAATGGCAACTTGATAATGAGTTGTACAGCAATGGACTGCAGTCTAATGTGTCCTGATCGGTGTAAGGATATGAAGTAACTACATTTCAAGCGTCTACAGCTTTGCTGTTATCTCTTTCCTTCCCACCCCCAAAATGCTGGAAAACCTTACAGCAGTTTGCATAATACACCTATGGATTGCTTGTGGAAAAGTTCTCTGAAAAATTGCACTTGGATACTGAAATCAAAATTTTGTGTAAAATTGAGAAGGCAGACTGCTTTTTCTACTTAAAAATTTCCCATTGCATGTATAAACTGTGTTTCTAACTTAATCAAAGTGGAATATTTAACATTGCAGCATATTATCTGTACTGCAATTTCTTTGTTTTTTCAAGTTTGTATTAAAAGCCTCGTTTCCTAGGTGCGAGAGATGCTAAAAATGAGAGATTCAAATGGAGCTCGCATGTTGACGTTGATAACAGAACAGTTCATGGCTGACCCTCGTCTATCGCTTTGGAGACAACAAGGAACTACAATGACTGACAAGTATAGGCAGCTCTGGGATGAATTGGGTAAATTAACAGACTCATTTAGGTGTTCATATGTATAATAAAGAAACAATTACATATTTTGAGAAAAACTTGTGGTTCTAGGCAAAACAAATGAGAGTTTTCTGCAGTTTCTCTTGTTAAGTTTGGGTGAAAAGCGAATTTCTCATCTACAGCATGATACAATTGAAAGTGAAGGAAAAGAAACATGGTGTCCAAGAAATACAATTCCAACAGTTTTTAAGTACTAGAGGATCTAAAAAGAATAAAGCAATATGTGGAAATGTAGCAACATTACTGAGGCAAAGTATATAAGCCTCTAGTGCTAAACTGGAAGGATTAAGGAAGAAACCAATTCACCATTAGAGAATTCTGTTACTGAACCAGAAAGGAGATGAAATAATAGAGTGCTAACAATTAATGCTGCTTTACAGGGAGGGTTACTTGATACATGACTTAGTTGTACAATTAAGAGAATAACACAGGCCRAAATAGGAAAGGATTATTTAAACTGGTAAGGTCTGAAGACATTTGCTGTGAAGTATTCAGGAACTCACTAATACAGTTTTGAATTACTGTTTCAGAAATTTTCAATATCTATAAGAATTTCATCACAGACTCATGGAATGGTTTGGGTTGGAAAGGTTCTTAGAGATCATCTAGTTCCAACCCTTCTGCCATGGGCACAGATGATTTTCATTAGAACAGGTTTCTCAGAGCTTTATCCAGCCTGGCCTTGAAAACTTCCAGGGATGGGGCATCCATGGCTTCTCTGGGCAGACAGTTCCAGTGCCTCACCACCCTCACAGTAAAGAACTTTCTTCCTAATATCTAATCTAAACCTTCCTCCTTTCAGTTTAAAGTCATTCTCCTTAGTCTGATCACTACGCACCTTATAAAAAGTGCCTGTTCACTCTTCTAAGTCCACTAGAAGGTGCTTTAAGGTCTTGCCAGAGCCTACTCTTCTTTAGGCTGAGCAACCTGACCTCTGTCAGCCTTTTCCTGTATGGCAGGTGCTCCATCCATCGTTTCAGTGGCCCTTCTCTGAACCTCCTCCAATGGGTCCATGTCCTTCTTGTTCAGGGACCCCAGAGCWGGATGCAGCCCTGAAGGTGGGGTCTCAGCAGAGCAGAGCAGAGGGGCACAATCCCCTTCCTGGCCCTATTGGCCATGTGGCTTTGGGTGCAGCACAGGACACATTTGGTTTTTGAGTGCACATGGCTGGGTCATGTCCAGCTTTTCAGTCCACCTGCACCAAGTCCTTCTTGGAAGGAGTGCCCTAAATCCCTCCCAGCCTCATCCTGCATTGATACAGGGTGTTATCTGAAGGTGAATCACTACAACTTGAATGTGAATTTCAACAGTATTTAAAGATGGAGAGGTGAGAGAAAAGATATAAATAACCAGTCATTTCTTTTCTGGGTATAAAGTGCTGTAACAAGCTACTAACTAGTAGATATGCAAATGTATGGAAGCTAAAAGGTAACCTGAATTATTTAAAATATAGTGGTAAACCTAATTTCTCTGAAAGATAATTCACTGGGTGTATGAGTGAGGGGATTTATGTGTCTTTCTTAGCATTTAGAACTTTACTACAGGTGTCTTGGAGGCTTTCCTAAGGCAAGCTGAAGACATACATAGCCTACATGTAATTGCCTCGTCTTTCATGAAAACTTGGAGTAGAAGCCTGTGTTCTCATTCTGGAAAGACATTTCAAGCCTAGACCTAAAGAAGTTTGTTTTGATGTGCTCTGGTCAATATGGCTATGCCTGACTTGGGTTGCAGAAAATATAAAAATAAACATTTAATAACAAACAAGCAAAAGTTTACAGATTATGTCCTGTGAGATAGTATGTAAGTAAAGCAAAGCAGAGAGCAAATATCATAATGCTTTTAATGTAATTTAAAGGTCCAAAATCAAGCTAAATTAAATCAAATCCAAGTAGGCGTAACATGCTTAATTTAGAAAAAAAGTGTCAAATGCAGAATGTTTTTGCCCTCTTAGAAGTCAAAGATGATCACAATTGAATCACATATTAACTATTGAGGCTAAGACTGAAGATAACTTGTGCAGCAAAAATTATGTTTACTCTAAATGAAGCACTAGGCTAATAAAATGCTAACTATCTAGTTGAGATTACAGACTTCTGTGGTGAAAATCCTTAGTACCATAGCAGACAAAGCTCCGTCACAGTCTAGAAACAACTACAGCCATTGTAGCAATCATTTCAGTATGCCATTTTTATGATCCCTTGCCTTGTTTGGGAGTAACAGTTTTTGCYAAGCAAGGAACATGCCTAGCTAGACATACATGCAGCAAAACTGTATCCCACATACCGAAAACTGGAGGATCTCATGCTTCATTGCTTATGTGGGTTGAGCTGGTAGGTGATGGGAGAGGCAGAAATGTGTTTTCCATCTGTTACCTGTAGCAGTCTTGCCACATGCTGTCAATAAACAAAAAAGATTTTGTTATATTTTTGTAGTGGCTCCTCTTGTTTCATCTGTTTTATATTAACATCATTTTCTTGACAGCACCTGTCTGAAGGTAGAGGAGGTGGAATCTTTCTGTCTGCAGCATCAAATAATGAATACTCTTGGATTAATTGAATTTAGTTTACCTCTTTTTAATCAGAGTTGTAGATGTCAAACCCAAAAAGCAACCTCACCACTACCTGAGGTGTTGTATTTGCAGTCTGAGGCAGACTGCATTGTTTCATCCTAAACTGCTCTGACACTTCTTAACAGTATCAAAATATGTTGATCATGTACCATGGTTTCACTTGCAAATGCATTTAAATCACCTCACGTGGGCAGTAGACAAAGCGTAGAACTTGACTTTGTCCTTCCACCTCCAGACAGTAATTGTGTTTTTAAACTATTTCCTCTCCCCACTGGTAGGATTCCTTGGTTCCTTCCACTTAGGAATTTCCCTCCAAAATACTGTTAAGTGAGTGAACCTCTCCTAATTGGGTGAATCACTTCTACCAGATGCAAAAGCTACAAGCTTCTGAAGGTTTTTGCTAGGATTTAACTTTGCTCGAGTTTCCCTGTTTCCACATTAAACATTGTTTTCTCCATGTGAAACTTGCATCTCAAAAAAAAAAAA
>NW_026623250.1:1866198-1921545 GCF_030028575.1 Malurus melanocephalus | reverse complement strand
GGAATATGCAAAACGTTCAAGTAGATTTTTAAGGGAGACCACAGTTAAAATAGCACCCTGCCGAGGGAAAGGCAGGATGCCCTGGCAACATCTCATCCCTGCTTGTAGAACTAACTCAGACACTAAGTTTAAAGGAGTCATGCTATCATAATGTTACGAAGTAATGTTGGCTTGTTATCTTCTAGGATGTCAGAGAACTAAAATATTGAGGGAGTGAGGCACAGTCCCCTCCATTATTAACTTTTTGTATTACCTGTTCAGAGTAATCTGGGAGAGGCATATATGTATGTCTTTTAGAAAAATCTTTTAGCTATATTCATTTATGTCACAGGTAGGTAGCAATTTAACATCATTATGAAGCATTTTAGGGCATAAAATATGTGTAAATATAGACTCTGCTTAATAAAGGCTCTCTTGCTTGCCCTGGTATGCTGTCTGCCAACTGCTAGGCATATGGCCACTTTGTCAGTTCCATCTTGGCGTAGACTTTTAAGCATACTTAAATAACTTCGGCTTTGCTCCTTGACTGGGTCATTTGAGCCTTTCATTAGAATTTAACTGATGCTTCCTGCCTGGCATTGGGTATTGGCAAGGTTACTGGAAGGACACACTGAGCTTTGATCAGAGTTCCTGTTGAAGTTAGTGGTAAATTGCTGATTGCAGTAGAAGTCATTGGGTGTGAATGTTTGAAGATGCTGATTTAAAAACAACAATAACAAAGCCCCTGACACTTAAAATAACAACAAAAATCACCCTAAAAATAAAACCACCAAAACCTCCACTCAAGACCCCCACATACCGAGTATGAATCTGGCAATTTTTTAGTACAAAGTCCTAATTTCCTAAGCAATTTGCAATTCGGAAGCATCATGTTAATAAAAAAAGCCTTGCACATAACTAGACCAGACACAAACTAGTTTTTTAAAGCGTCTAGATCGGGAGTAACAATATGATAACTGTCCAGCAGATTCCTCTGTTATACATCAAGGAATGGGATGAGCTATATSCTACTTACCAAATATCAGAGGTACGCTGTTGGATAAATTGCAGGTCCGAGCTCCAAGACTTGCTCAGGTACTTCCCAAATCGGAAGAATTTGGATGCAATTTTAGTTGATGCACTGGTAATTGCTTCCAGCTCACCACAGTAATACATTAATTCCACTTTAAAACAAAGTTGGAATTGTTCATGTTGGTGTTTAAATGATACCTCAGTACATAAACTTCACATGCTCATCTTTAGGTGTTTGACTCTTGCTGACTGTGGTGGAAGAGTTTGGGATGTCATAATGATTAATTATCTGAAGTCATTTGGTTTGCCTTTTAATTAAATTGCATTGGTAAAATGGGGTATGGAAGTGGAAATGCACAGTAAATACCTGCTGATGCCTGTTGAGCTGTGATCTATGACTTGAAGGAAAGGTCGGTTAGCTGCCCTTTGTAGTCTAGAGAAAAAAAATGGTCTATGCAATCACAGTAGATGAGCAAGTTATTAAGATTCCTCTATTAAAAATTAAGTTAAAGTTGCTTGTTCTCTACAAAAAATGAAAATATTTCCTTAAAAAAGGAGGAAACATTGACTTTGTACCCCAGCACAGGGAGCATAATGGCTGTGAGTCTCTGCTTTGGAATTAAATGTTGAGCACTGCCAGATGCCAGACACTGGGAAGAGACTGTTTTGTTGGCAAATGGGATCTGCAAGTTAATTGGTGTTTTCTGCAGGCTTCTGACTGTGAAATGAAATTGGAAGCCCTTTAGCCACATGGATAATACAGGACCTGAATACAAATGTCACATGTCACCATCAGGGCCCTCTGTGAAACAATAGTGTTCCCACTCGAACACTGTGCCATTACAGATCATTTAAATAGAGGGATTACGTTTAAACTCAAAGCCCCATTTGCCTCTTACTGAAATTTAAAAGTGGTCCTCTTAGCAAAAGCTAAGTGACAAATTAAATGAAGAAAATGCCCACATTTTTAAAGCTGTAATACAAAACAACTTTTTATTGCTTCTCATGTGCCATGGATGAATCATTACACTTGTCAACCCTAAACCAGGCCATAATTGGAGCAGCTACTGTTATCAAAGTAGGGCTGCTCTTGTGGCAGCTTAATAAAGCTGAAACTTAAATTAAATCCCAGATACTTRATCTGATAAAAGCAGTCAAGTAGAATCTAAGACAAGTATCAAGTGCTTGATGAAGTGATGGAGCCCCATACCTTGTCAACATGTAGATTACAGAATTGGATTTTTTTTGTGTGAACTACCATTTTCAGTATCTTAATCTCCTATTGCTTGTCTTCTACACTAAGAAACTTAGTGTAATTTGTGTTTCAAAACAAACATTTCTAGTAGATTTCCTTCATTTTGATGTTTAGGAATTGTTAAAGGGAAAGGAGAGTTYGTTTTTTTTGATTGAAGGACTAATATCTTGTGTGGTTGAAAAATGGTGGCTATGTCATTGTGAAGGGGTTGTGTCCAAAGAGGACTTTAATAAGACAGGGCAGTGAACAAAATTGGTGAATGTGTTCTGGTTTTGCATCATGCTGATCCTGGTCTGTCTTGGTCATGTTATTTCATAATGTTGAGGAGAGCTTAAATTGTGCTCTCCGTGTTCATCTGGGTACCTTACACATTTTAATGCATAATCTTCTCCTGTCTACCTCAACCACCTATTGGCATCTAAAGTTTTTAAGTGCAGGAACCTCTTAYGGTATTGAAGTGAGCCTCATTCATCTGATAAAGTGCTTCCCAGTGACATTCTTAGAATCCTTTCTGTTGTATACTAAATCTATACTAACATACTAAATGAGCTGTTGTTATAAAAGTATTTCTTGCATGGAATAATATGACTTTTTRCTACTACAGTAGTTCTAAAATCTTAGTAGGTTTTCACTAGTATTTTGCTCTCTTGTATACCACTTTTTAAATGTTGGATTAGGCTGACAGACTGATTTCATGCTTACTGGTATTTTGGCCATTTTCTGGGTTAAAATGACACATTTGTGTGTTAAAGTTCAAATTAAAATACTCTTTTACAAGGTCATGTGATGCAGAGAATAAGTACAATATATTTTCTGATGGTTCATGCCTGAACCTGTATTAATAACACTTTGCTCCTCATCTGTATCTTAATTCTAAATGTTGAGGTTAGGTAAGGAATCATTATAGACTAATTAAGAGAGATTTAATTGCCATTTTGCCATGAGCAGACTAACAATCAAGTGTTAAATAATGTCTTTTTTTTAGATTTTAATTTAGAAAACACTCTGAATTTTTATGATAAAAATGTATAGTCACCTCTAAAAAACAGTGGGTTAGATTGTTTTAGCCTTAAGTGCATGAAGCTGTTTTCCATCTCTGTTTCTGTCTCAGACATTCTTTCTCTTTGCAATTAGAGACAAACTTGTATGAATGGGGCACCCCAGCTGTTCTAAACAGCTTATCTGTGCTTAGTGCTTAAGTGGAGGGAAAAAAAAAGACTAAAGCAGCTACAGTTTTTGCTAGTATGCCTCTAGAGAAATTCTTTCCTGGTGCCAGATTTGATGATTCCCTCCAGGGCTGCCATGAAAAAGCATTGATAAAGTTAAGCATTCATTACAGTTCTAGTACCATTTTTCTGGAGCTGCACACTTCATACAATCCTTTTTGGGGTCAACCATGTAGTAGAGGCATTCACTTTCCMCATGTTTTATGGTATTTATATAATGGTATAGCAAGTCTCTAAGTTTCAAATTTGAGGAACAAGTTTATATTAATATTATCTTTRTATTGTTGAATATCCCCACTTAAAATTGCATCTTGTTCTGCCTTAAAGCTAAAGAAAGTACCTATGCCCTCCACCCGCAGAAAATAAAGTAAACTTGTAATCTCTTAAGTATAGATTAGTTCATTTGTACATAGGGTGTTTCTGGCCTTGAAATGAAAGCTATATGAAGTCTGTGTTTGAAAGGAAGTTGGATTTTTTGCACCATTCTTTGCAGCATTTCCGTGGGTTTTTCTTTGTGGGAATTTCTAGGTAGAGTGGTATCTTACACATAGTTGTGTCCTAAACTGCATTATATCCAGTAGGCTGGCTTTGTTAATTAATTAATTAGTTACATTTATTTTGTTTAGTCTCAGCTTTTATGATCTTAAGAAACACCCTCAGTTCGTGCACTATAGGTTACACCTGCTTTTTCACAGAACAAGCTGTTAATTTATGTCAGTGTCTTTGAATGATTTGTGTTGTTGGAGGCACTAAATTAACAGTAGGTCAAAGTTAGTATCACACGACACTTTTACTGTTCTAAGGCCTGAGTTATGGATGACAACTTAAAATTGCTGTTGTGGTCCTGCAGTGTCTTGGTTGATGCTGTAACCTTCATTTCCTTAGTGAATGAAACCAAGCTGCTTCATCCATCCTTCTCTGAGAATCATTGCCYTCTTCCTCCATAACAGCAATTGAAATGGAGATGTGTGAAGACAAAACATGACAGTAAAATATTTTTGGTTTAAGTAATTCCACAGAATTTTCAGAGTTGGAAGTTGGGGGTGACCCAGAAGGATCATTAAATCCAGCTCAGTGAGTGAATGGCCTACAGAGAGTTCAAACTCACATCCTTGGTATTATTAACACCATGCTCTAAACAACTGAGCTGACCCTGTGGCAGTTATCAGATTTCAGAAATAATGGTCACAGTAATTACTTTYAGTCTGTAAGCATAGCTTGAGGGCTTTTTAATGCCATACAGGAAGTTGTGTTTCCATTCTGTTCAGTTGGATGGAAAGTACTTCAGATTTTTTGTAAGTACCTACCACATTAAAACAGTTGTCTTTATACCTTTGGTGTTGAACTGATAGACTTATAAATGTCCTGAAAAGTGTTGTGCATTGAAGTTGGTGTACAAGTCAGTGCAGCCCCAACTGTTGAATCATGTCTGCCAAGATTAAGGACAGGGTTTTATTGTAAGCCAAGCTGAAACTCAGTGTTCTTTTTTCCTTCCTCTCACTCCTTATTTTTCATATTTCRGTAACATCAGGCTGCCATTTAATTTTCCAGTGCCACTTCTGTGTAAATATCAGAGATAGAGAGAAGCAATTGATTCATCAGGAGAAATTACTGAATTTTCACTAATTTATCTGAGCTTTACCTGTGGTTCAGCCATCTAGCCTTGTACTATTTTTCATTTTTCTGTCTTGAATGAGTACTGGAAAAAAACCTTAAAAATTGCAAGTGAGAGGTGCAAGAATATCAATCTGCTTGGGTATGGCAAATCAAAACAAATTAAATATTTTTAATTTAAGGTGTCTATTATATAGACTAAAATTTTGATAGGGAAGACAGTTTTTCTAAACCCACAAAAGGTAGCTGAAAATTGTAATTGGAGCTGTAGAAAATTTAACTAGAAATAACCTTAGCATTTTGATTTGTGGTAGGCAGCCAGTAGACTGTCTAGCCAGGTACTGTACTATATTCTTGTATTAGGAATTGTTATTGAAGTATGCTGTTTCTGTAAAAACTCGACAGTCATGTTTGGACTGGAAGATAAAAGTTACTTGGGAAATGCTGTTGTAGGAAGGAATTCAGACTAGACAATCAGAATGTATTCCCCTGGTCAGTAACTGTGCATTATTTACATTCTGTGAGCATAGTTGTGGTAATTGTAATTCCCACTATGCAAGGGAGTGTTTGCACTTGCTCAATTTTTTTTTAATGGAGAGGTATTTTCATCCCTCTATTTTATTAAAACCTTTTTTTTTTTTTTTTGTTGGATTTTTTTTTTTTTTTTTTGTTGGACAAGCATGTCCTGTTTTGCCTCTTCCTAAAAAAATGATGTGTGAGATGAATTCATTCATCTCAATGATAAATTTATATAGACGTAGCTTAGTGTATTTATAGTTAGTGGTCACATTAACTTTCCTTCTGAAAACTGTTGAAGTCTCTGAAGATAAACTGTGACTACTGAGTATACATTGCTAGTTAAAGTAATTGGTAAAAGATCTGAAACATATTTTGGGCAAGAGCATACTTTGAGTTCACCACCTAGCTGTAAATAATGGCAACTAGTTAAAGTTGTGAAGAATTATATTAAGATAAAGGACTTTTTTTGTGCTCTATATATTAGTATTAGCAGTGCTTTTGCCTTCAGCTGATTGATCGTGAACAAATGATCAGGAAGTTTTCTAAATCTGAGGGAAGTTAATCATTTGCAGGTTCATTGTACTTTCCTTTAACTTRGTCGACTAATTGCCAATGCTTTGCTACAGTGATTGGGTTATAATGTTGCTACATAGAGGAGTTTCTAATGAACATGTGACTGATCCTAACTGTTCTCTTGGGGAGATCATAGTCCTAGACTGATACACTGTAAACTGGACCTTTCAAGCAAATTCCTGTTGTTACCATGAAACCCTTTGGTTGAATGGCAGTGTCTGCAAAGATGCAGTTTTTAAAATATACTTAAAATGTCATAACCCAGAACAACAGACTCATACAAAATGTCGGAAGTGTGTGGTTAGTTCCTTATTCCATTTTGCTAAAAGTTGCAAACATAGGAAGAGAAAGCAGAGGTTTAGAGTTAGTTGACACAGAGATCGCATGTGGTTGATGATAACTTAGAATAGAATCTCTATATATGTATCTGTTTCAGTCAATACACATGTGCCTTCAACCCTTGGACAAGCAGCATGCAGAAAGAAAGAGAAACTTAAGGAATTTTATTTTGTCTGTTTTACATTTCCAGTCCCTCAAATGCATGCTTGGAGGTTAGCCTGCAGAAGGGCAGTGATTCCCTCTTGCCCTCAGTGCTGCAGGTAATCTATTGCATTAATCAGTCAGCCAGTGTGAAATGCATGGGGAGTGATTCTACTATCATACACAATACAATCAGCATGAAGCACTTGTCAAGACCAATACATCAAAGTTTAATTCAGTAATAGAATTAATTAGAAGAAAATGAAACATTCTGCTCTCCACAAGAAGCACAGCACCCATAGAAAGACTTCTTTTCTGAAGGCTGAACAGAAAAAACAGAATGCATTAAGACATTTTTATGAATAAAATTGCAACTTAGGTGCAGCTGAGTGCTGAGAGTAGTTTTCCTTGATATTCTTAGTGAGACAGAACACTCCTGAAGGACTTTGCCTTATCTTTACTATTCTGTAAAAGCAACTGTTTAATTGGAGCAGTCTCTGGTGGGACTTCKGATTATGCTTTCTGCTAGTAGAGATCTCTCCATGCCTAGAGAAGGGCAGGGGCTTTGCCATTTATTCTGAAGGTGCTTGTCCTTCTCATTCAGAAGCAATAAACACCACACAGTACCTTCTTTGAGGTTTCCAAATGGTTGTCCCAGTGTAAGTGGGTATGTATTTAAAATACGGATGTAAATCACTTTAAACTCCTTTACTGACACTTCTTCTTCGAAGTGTTCATAGGTTCTGTCTGCTATTATTGTTATTCTTCTGGCACTTTCAGTGCTGGAAAATATGCTTTTGTAATTGAATTRATTAGTCTCAAGTGGGGCACAGTGGCAAGTGTGCAGCAAGTGCCGAAGCCGTTTTGTCTGTTTTGCAAAGGGAATCATCTTGATTACCTGGCTCCATTTGCTTTGAAATGGTCAAATGCTAGTTTTGTAGCTTATTTCTTGAGCTAAAGTTGTGCATTAATGGAGAGGGCAAAGAAATGTCGCAGATGTGTACCTGTTTCTTGAATATTTTAATTTTGCAAATGCAGTGTTTGATCTWAAGTACAGGAAATATAAAATTCCAGAGCAAAGGTCAAGTGTCAGCCATTGATTACTCTGGTGGTGTAAATGAGAAGATGCTGACCCAAGCTCAGCTGTACCGCTGACAAATAGCGTGATGTTTCTAGGAAATGCAGAGTGTAATCAAAGAGATGAACAGAACTGTGTGCTGGGTCTTCAGTTATGATCAGTGTCCTAGATCCCCCTAAAATTGTTTCCATCACCACTGTCCCATTTACTGTTTCAAGAATCAAATATAATGGGATTTATGAAAAGTGAATAATGCTTAATCTCTTGGGAGAGTCTGTACACCGCTCTTGCACTTCCTTGAGCTTCATGAATAAATGCATACTCAGGATGTATAGTTATTCTACTATTCTATACTACATCTACTACTATTTTATATCTATTCTATACTACATCTACAGAGACTTAATGCTCTTAATGTTTTTCAGTTTGCATATTTAAATCCTGATCAATGTAAAGGCATGCTGGCCCTCTCTTCCCCATAAATTCAAAGGTATGGATGTCTCCAGAGAAGCTCAAAAGTACTTATGTTCCCTTGCATGTACAAGGAAGGCCTGCATGTAAGCTTTTCCTTTTTTTTTTTTTTTTTTCTTTTGGTGGTGTGACAAAGTCTAAAGATGAATAACTCCACATTTTCACAAGGAGGTCTGTCTGAACCAAAGGTCTATTTTGGCAAAGCTGTTTTTTTTCAGGTCAAGAGATTAGTGTTGAATCAAAATAGCCAATTCCTCACTGCAGAGTGGCAGGTCTAATACCCTTTCCTGTGTGAAATTATTATATAATTGTAATTGCAACATGTCATATTGTCCATTTATTTTCTGGAGAAAACCTCTTACATATTGAATTGTTATTGGTTTGCCACTGTGCTATAAGTAAGGAGTTTTGTATCGGAAAGATACAGGTTACAGTCCAGGGATTGAAATAAGAAGTTTAGTTGTGTTTTAGTAGCATGCAGTTTGGGGTGAGGGGAAGATGTGTCAGCCTATTGAGAACCAGTATGGAAAAATAACTGGGGAAAAGGACATAGGAAGGAGAGAGTGATCTGTGTTAGCAAGAAAAGTAGTCTCTAAACACAAATACATTCTCTGGGGTTTTGATGTCTCTTTTTAAAAAATATTATTATTTAATGAAACTTTTATTCATATTGTACTTGGCATCTGTGACATTATTACATGTACTCAAACATGTAAACTTGAGAATGCTAGGAATGTATTTTGGGTAACTTTTTAGGAGTGTAAACTGTTACCAGCAGCAGTTTCTAGGCAGAAGTCACTGGAAATTGATTCAGATACCTTTCTCACAAATTACAAGTAGCTGTCCTTCATTTTTTCCATAGGCCATATCTGTAACAAAGGGTAAGCATGATCAGCAGTTTCTCTGTATTGGAGCCATTAAGCAGAAAATAGGGAATCTGTTATTTGAGACTGGGGTAGACCTTCAGGTTGGTGGTGACATTTAAGGGCTAGCTCAAGAAGGCTTCCACTGAGTAGTACAAGAGTGAAATAAGAATAGTATCCTCCAGCCTCCTGCCACTTGGCATGTGATGAAGTCTGGGCACAAGTGAACATTTTCCTCAGACTTTTCAGAGCATTGAAAGATCCAGAATCAGTGAGTTGAAAGAGCCAGAATGGAGCAGATGTCAGGGGAGGGGGAAGGTGTTTAGGGAACAGAAGTGGGAAGAAATAGGAATAGAGGTAAATACACATTTGGGTGTGGAGTGGGAGAAGGGAGAGAAGTAAAAAAAAATCACACTGAAGAAAACCCTTCACCAAAACCCAAACTAACCAAAAAACTAGAAATCCAAATAGGTTGATGCGTGTGAGGTCATTGGCATTATGCGTCCTTCTTACAGACGGAAGGCTTTGTAGTGCTACAGGTGCTCTTTCTGTTCACTTCTCTTCCAATTAAGGAATTTTGTTTCACACTTCTCTTCCTGCAGGGAGTCARCAGTCATCAAAGCTGTTTGAGATCTCAGGTGTGTGTGCAGCTTTCTCCGAAATCATAGGGAGCAGGGTTCAGTTGGGCTCTGTTGAAACTTTAWGTAGTTTTGAGGGGCTTATTGGAAATACACTCGTTCTTTATGTAAAAATAGTCTAGGTTTCAGAGACAATGACTGCTAATGGTGTGCTAGCTGTGATGTAGCTTCCCGCTTTAAAACACAGATGTTTTAAGGAATTTTGTTACTCAGGGTTATCTTTGCCCTCTCCTGCCTCATAGATGTACCACATGTGTAGTGGAGCTTCCTTAGGAGGCTAGTGAATTCTCTTACTTATTGTAGTGTTTCTCAAATGTCGTAAAAACCTGTTTTGTAGGGACATGGTGTAACACAGTAGTGTGTGTTCTGCCTTGAATGATGATGCTTAACAAATGTGGTTAAKATATTTCACTTTGCTTTTGTTCCAGTCTGAAAACATTGGGAATCTGGTTACAAAATATTACATTGGCTCTTCTTGTTAGATGCTGAGAGGTACAGAATCTCTGTAATGCCCTCAAGGGATACTTGATTTTGAAAATAAATAGGCACACCTACATTAACTCTTCTCCAAGACATAACTGTGTGCTGCATCTTGTGTTTTSTTTTGCAGATTGCGAGAAATGTAGTCATTCTGTTTTGGGTACTAAATCATTGATGAATAATAATTATAACCAGTTGTAATTTGACTCCTTTCAGAGAATRAAGTATGCTGGCAAGTGTGTCTAAAGAAAATGATACTATTTGGTTTTAAGAAGAGTTTTTAAAAATGGTGTTGTCCTTACTCACTCCCTTGGCAGGTTTCAGACACTTCCCTGAAACCAAAACCGTACTCTATCTAACTACTATGCAGTAATAAGCTGCAGTAGTTTAGTGTCTGTCTAGTGTTCTGCATAGTAACATACCATATTTTGTTTCAGTTTTCAGATTTTTTTGATACTACTTCCCCTAACATGTTAGTCTTGAATAAAAAGAGACAGCCTTAAGGATCCGCTGTCTCCGGTGCCGTAGCATGCCCAAGTTACTTTAGGAATGAATGTGATGTKATGGTCTGTGCACTGGGTATCCATTTTGCATTCTTAGTTATCAAAGGAATACTAGGATGTGAGACTTCTATTATCCCAGAAGAACCAGTTGCATTTTTATTCTCTCTTTTTTTCCAGGCTGTCGAGAACATTGTGTAGTCTAAGYATATTCTCACAATCTCTTTTAGTGTATATGGCACATTCTTAATAAGCAGATGAACTGTAGCTAAACAGTACTTCCAGATGTCTTCATGGTTCTGTCAAAGTTCAGGCTGATTCAGAGAAAAATCTTTCCATTTGAAAATTGCCACTAGACACCCAGATGCATTTATGCCTGCTGTGCTATATAGTCTTAGGGAGCAGTTTCCTAAGTGATGCTGCATGTGATATGTCAGTGCAAATTAGCTTTCTCTGAGAACTCCCTAAATAGAAAATGTAAAACAAATTTTCTAGAGGAACCAAATTACTGAAGTAATTGCTATAAAAATGTCTTATTCCTATGACACTGCACAAAACTAGTGTTTACTGGTTATCTGAGACCCAGATGTGTTTGGGAATGAGTTACATGAGTACTRCTGATGGGTTCTGAGTATGAAAGTGAATGTTTACAAAATGCATGTCTTACTAATGCACTTCTTTGGTTCCCATAATGTGAAGCTGAAAGATACATAGTTCTCCTTAATATAAAACAATATCATTCACTTCTGATACAAGATTTAGAAGAAAAACTTGATTAATAATTTTCTGTAACTTGACTGATGTTCCTGTCTGATGAATTATAAATGGAGAACTCTGAATTTCTAATACAAAAGATCTACTAATGCTTTTAAGTTGAGAAGTCTGGCTTGGTACCTTCTTTCAGCTGCTTCAGATTGGCCATGCCAGCGCCWAGTGCCTGCGTCAGGAATTCAGTCTGCGTGGTGTTAAGCATAGCTGGGAGGCAAGCAGTGTAGCCTTTGAGGGTAGAAAAAATACATGCTGTAGAAGTTTGCAATTAATCATTGGCTGCTGCATTTTTAATAGAAAACATAATTTAGCAATTTTTTTAAAATCAGGTGCTCTGTGGATGTGTATAGTCTTAAATCCCCACTGCAAGTTGGAGCAGAAGTCCAGTTGGCTAAAACAGCTGAAAAAATGGAACAGTGTGGATGTTTGTCCCTGGGAAGATGGAAACCATGGAAACGAGCTGCCCAATTTAACCAATGCTTTGCCTCAGGGTGCAAATGCTAACCAAGGTGAGCCTAAACATATGCACTGACTGCAACATATAATACAGCCTCTGTCTTACGTATTCTAGCCTTGCAGAATTCCGCACTCTTTCTTGGGACAAGTAACTTTCTTGTTGAGGACTGACCAGCCAAAATCGGTTTTACTAATACTATCTTTGTAGAAAAATAAATAGGTGTTTTTTACTGTACTGGGGCAGTAGTGTTTTCAGAGCTAGTATTTGTGTTTAATTAGGTCTTCTAACGTCACTTGGTGCTTCTAAATATTGTTGCATGAAAATTATATGTCCTTGAAGTATGTAATGTAAAAGCCTGTTGTTTCTTCRCTTCACTACAGTCTAGTATTCCTTCTGGTCTTGGGGCTTTTTACGTTATTTGCAGTTACAAATCCTTGATAGCTATTTAAAGAGATATTTGTTTAGACTACATTAAACTTGTATGTGCTCTGTATGTACTGTCTGCATTACCCAGTGTGTGGCGGTGCGGCTGCAGTGCTGCTRTCTTGGAGGAGGTGTCTTTTTGTACTCAATATCATGCTTTCTAATATAAAATGTGCTTATCAAATCTGACAGAAGCTTTGTGTAGTCCTCCTCAAACAATAATTGGCTTTGCTAATAACTGCAGAAAGCACAGGGTGTTTATTCAGGTCAGGTCAAAATCACTCATAATCCTCAAACTATCAGTAATGACACATATTTCATATAATTGCAATTAAGTAAAAACTAAATTTCTTGGTAGGTGTGAGATCTGCACTTAGGTTTTTTGATGTTTCCTTTTCTTGGAAGATGGCCTCTGAAGGAAAAAAACTTGATTCATTATTAAATTTCACAGCTAGCCAGGGATATAAGTTCTTTCAGCAAATGACTCCTTACAGAGGTATTTTGCTTGCTTATGATGTTGAGACCAAACTCGGCAGAATATTRGTAACTCTGACATGGTTTCTCAACACTGATAGACATTGTACCATGTCAGTGGAGAAATTTTGCCATAGGAAGATGTCCCCTGAGGATTATGTCACTCCCATGGCTTCACTTTATTAATGGTATTTGTATATGTTCATGAGCAACAAAGTTATACAAGTGCTCAAAGTTAATGTCACTTGTCAAAAAGAAAAACTACAATTTTTTATGCAATTTATCCATCCTTCATCCTGACAGCTCTGGATCTAAGGAGAAACACTGGAGATCCTTGAGTGCCATATGCTTTCTAGTTTGCTTTTGGGAAGTGTATACACCCTGTTGAATGTCCTTCACCTSTAGCAGTTCGCTGTGCAAAGTCCTTTGTACCATCAGCTGTGCTGGTTTCTAGATCTCTCTCTGGATGCAAGATGAATGGCACACGCCATCTGAGTTGTTGGCTAGTAATAGAATGTGAAATGTCATCTGTGGGCTGCTTGGTAGAGGTGGGGCAAGGAAGACTGCCATCGGCTGGGGTTTGGTGAATAGGCACAAGACAGGAATACTGTGAATAGCTGATTSACGTGTGAATGAATAAAAGCTGATGCAGCTTTCTAAACCTGTGAAAATGACAGATTCATCGAACAGGCCACATCGGACAGTGTTCACTCGAGCCATTGAGGCATGCGATCTGCACTGGCAGGACAGCCACTTACAGCACATTATCAGCAGTGACCTATACACCAACTACTGTTACCATGACGACACTGAAAACTTGCTCTTTGACTCTCAGGGGTGGCCCCTCTGGCATGGTAAGTGGCTAAACCGGAAAGATGTTTCCATGACTTGGTGCTTTGTTCATTTTCTATGGCATTATTTTGAGGGGGGAGCTGGTGGGGAGATGGATGAAAAGCCTGGCAAAAAGAACAGAGGCTCCCTTGACATGTTGGCTCAGAAGTCGTCCTTTAAGTCTCTCTTGCATAGTTTTAAAAACAAAACAGAAAAAAATTTAAACAAGCCCTTTTGAGTAACCTAGCAAAGCAGGCCATTGCAGATGTGGAAGCGTTGCTATTCTTCAGTTATTTTTTTCTGTTTTAGAACATGTTCCTACAGCCTGTGCAAGGGTGGATGCATTACGATCTCATGGATACCCACGAGAAGCACTGAGGCTAGCAATAGCTATTGTCAATACACTAAGGAGGCAGCAGCAGAAACAGCTGGAAATGTTCCGGGCTCAGAAGAAAGGTAAATGTGGGGAAGAGAAGGGCAAAGGCTGTGTAAGTTGACAGTAACACCAGGAATCTTGCATGAGGAAACTGGTTTTGAAACTAAAGTGAAAGCGATGACTTTTGACTCTTCAGCCTCCATAGTGGTAATGTAACATTCTGTATGTCAGAGTTTTTTTGTAAATTGTGTTGTGAGCTGTGCAAGGCTCTTATCAACCTTCTGCAATATATCTGGCATGGTAGGGCCTTTATTCCAATCAGAGGTTTCGGTTACACAGTGAAAATAGTCACCCTGTGTAATTTATTGGCTTTTGAACAGAGCTTTGCATTTGGCATGTCAGGTGCTTAATTTTTTTTTCTCTGATATATAATTTTGCTAACCTATATACTCTGAGGTGTAAGCCTGAAGCTGATGTTGAGGATAACAATGATGCAAAGTCTGAATTACAAACATTCATTAAATTTGGCTGTGTGTTCCAAGAGAACCTCTTAAGCTTGAAATTTTAGTTTTTCTGAATAGAGCGGGATTGAGATTTTGGGTAGGGGTTTTTTGTTTGCTTTTCTTTTTGTTCATTTTTTGGGGTTGTTTCAGTTGGCTGGGGTTTCATTTTGTTTTGTTTGGATTCATTTAAGTACTGTTTTTAATAAAATATTTTGTGGTGTTCCAGGGAGCACTACCATTTTTTTTTAAAGTGTTCTCCTTCTGATATGTTTCTTTGTCATGTGATCCTTGTAACTCAAAATAATTCTGCACTGAACCATTTTAGTTTGAAGCGACATTGGAAGAARGGGATGGCTTTGTGGTGGAAGAATGCATGTGGATAAATTGGAATTACTTTCTGAGCTGCTACACTAGTCCTTTCATTCAAATTTTATTTTACATCTTCTCTGTTACTCTAACTTTTGTGTATTGTCCTCAGACATTGTAGTCAAAAATATCAGTGTGAAGTCATATGTGTTTTTTAACTGTGTTCAGATGTTTTCCCAGAAATGAGCATTTAGAAGACAAAATATGCACCTAGCTGAAAAAAAATTCAGCTGCAGTTCCTATGTGGCTTTGTATTCTTTTCCTGTGGACCCAAGCAGTAAGGGCTTTTTGAATACTGTTGTTAAGACGGAAGGTACCTGCGTCAGTGTGTGTGTTCATACCCGCTGGCAGGTGTGAGGAGTCTGTTACAAGTATGCTGATTGTAGTAATGCTCCTTTTTTGTTCCCAGTTGCAAGTGCAGCGTGCAGACATTCAGTACCTCTGTTAAGTTCCTTTCCTTGTGCGCACCTAATGTTATTCTATTGTAATTTAAGAAGGTTGCATAAAATGTGATCCACCCTGCCCTGAAACAAAGTAGCTTGTTGTTTCTATGTTGTCACTTACTGTTATGTTTATTTATTATTGTTATTGGGAATTTTTAAAAGATTCTCTTTTCATGTGGTGAAGTGTGCTGGTCTCTATAACCAGATGAAAACTGAAGCCACAGCCCAGCTTCCAGCTTTAGTTCAGTAAGCACCACATGCTTCTGCTTAGCTTTTATTCATGTGACTGATATGACGTCCATGGAACCACTTGTGTGATTTTATGTTAAATGTCTTGTCTGATGAGACAATTGACCTGTCTGGTTGGCATGGCACAAGTGAAGGTCATAAGTAGACGGAACAGAATAACTAGAACAAAGTAATCAGAAAAAAGTCATTCTGGTGAATCCTTATTTGTGTCTATTCTTTAGTAAATTCTGTTTGTTATAAATACAATTATTTGCTTGTTTTTTTAATATTACTAGAGGATTTTAATAGTACTAGAGGATTCTTTAAAAATCCTTCTACCATCCTGACAGTGTGTCTGTGTTTGGTTTTGTAGCCCCACATATTTAAATAGGAGGAAGCAGGTCTTAAAAGTTTAATGCATGGGTACTCAGATATGCAAGACTTTGGGAACAAGAGAGAGTGGAGGCAGGCRCAAGTTAATGTGTGACAGGCAGAGGGACAGAGCAGTCATCGTGACTTGTATACGGTCTTCACAGGGTCACCCATAATGCTTCTGAATCTATCTCTCATAGTTCAGTTGTGTCTCTCTGTCTAGGAGGGAAAAAGCCGGGACTTAGAGTCAAAGGGGAGCTGTTGCCATATGACTCAGATTGGGGAATCTCTAATATTTGTTATCACAATTACACTTTCTCCAATTCATTGCACTGAATATTTTTTCTGTATTCTAACCAAGTAATGGATAAAGGCTACAGAATAATATTGGTGAAGGTAATTTTGGACTGAAATCTTAAAATTACCAAAAATACACTTGATCCTATTAAAAGACAATTTTTTCTGGTATGCCCCATTTAAAAATTTGATGCCTTTTTTTTTTCCTAAAGCAGCTGTCATCCTGAGTTTAGTGCAGAGAGACAGAGATGCAGGATAAGCTCATAATTTATTAAATAGGAACGTATTTTAGAATATTTTAATGTATTTCATTATTCCATCATATTAAGTTAAAAATGTAAAAAGGGTACTGTGTCTTTTTGAGTGAGGGAATTGTTGTAAATATACTATCAAAAAAGTCTTTGTTATAGTTCCTCGAGCAGMCATTTTCAGACGAGTTCCTAGTAGTATCAAGGAAGAGATTTCAAAAGACATTGCCATTGCAATTTTTGACCCATAATAGACTTTGCTCAAAAAGTTTGGCTTCAATTGTTTCTCTTTTCATATTCCTCATTTACATATTCACCAAGGGCAGTAAATTCACTCTGAAAGATACTATTTTCTCTTTCTATGCAGAAGCTACTAGAAATTCTGTACTGAGAGCATTTTAAGCAGTTTTACTTGTGTAATTGTTTTGATGGGCTAACATGAGCTCTTTCCCTCTCTCTCTCTCATCTTTGTGTGGTTTGTGCTGCAGACCTTCTCCACAGGGGAGTGACCTCAATAACAAATCTTGAAGGCTGGGTGGGACACCCTTTGGACCCAATTGGAACCCTTTTCAGTAGCCTGATGGAAGCCTGCAGAGTGGATGATGAGGGTTTCCATGGATTCTCTGATTTCACGGGTAAGGGCAAGCAAAGGCAGCAGTCTTGTACATGTCTTCATTTACTAGAGATATTTTTCTGTCTTGCCTTTTTGAATCCATTTCAAAGCCACTGTTTTTATAGTATGAGAACTCATATTTGCATTCCTTAGGAAAACACAAGGGGGAGAAAATGTTTAAGCTAAGAAAGCACTTTAAAATTACCAGTTACTCATTCTTGAAGAAATTTCCATATTTCACACTGGAAATAAAACTCAGTAAGACTTGATTGCGGCAGTCTTCTCCACATACATTGCACTGTCCTCTTGCTGAGAAATTGCAGGAAATCATGGCATCACAGAGTTGCTAAGGTTGGAAGGCACCTCTGTAGATCATCTAGTCCACCTGGTCTGCTTGTAACATGGGCACCTTGAGCAGTACATTGCCCAAAGTCTGTGTCCAGCTGGGTTTTGAGTAACTTCAAGAGTGAAGACATACAACCTTCCAGGGCAACCTCATGCAGTGTCCAACCATCCTCATAGTTAAACAGTGTTTTCTTATGCTCAGATAGAATTTCCTATGTTTCAGTTTGTGCCCATTGCCTCTTGTCCTGTCACAGGATACCACTGAGAAGAGTCTGGCACAGTCTTTACATTCTCTCATCAGATATTTATACATTTTGGTAAGATCCTCCTGAGCCTTCTCTTTTCCAGGCTAAATAATCCAACCTCTCTCACTCTCCTACGAAAGGTGCTGCAGTCCTTTAATCATCTTTGTGTGCACTCCAGCATGGCCTTGTGCTGAGGAGCCCATGACTGGACACAGCACTCCAGATGTGAGCTTACTAGTGCTGAGCAGATGGGCAAAATCACCTCCCTCCACCTAGTGGCAACACTGCTAATGCAGCCCTGGATTTTACTGGACTTCTTAGCTACAGTGTACATAATATTCCAAAACAATGGCAAAACACTTGAACTTGATTATATACCTAGTGTATAAATGTTAGTTGGAAAGTGGTGTTCCTCTATCAATAAATAATAACGTACAACATGGATAGGATAGGTACACCCATTTCAATTTCAGTATTTGCTCCCCAGGAGTTTAACTGATTTATTCTTTGTTTTCAGTCTCTTTCCGCCTTTGGGGTAGCTTCTTAACACCACTAGTGTGGACAGAAACTGGATTCATTCCTTTACCTGAAGCTCTTTTATATGCATATTCACAATATCCTTGGGGCTTTGCCTCAAAACTCTGCTTACTCAATTAGACTTTCTTCAGTAAATTTCTACTCTCCTACCCACCAATTCTGGAAGAACTTTTAATTAAAAAATTTGGAAATGAGATTCTCTGCTGTTACTAAAAGACCAAAACAGCCCCATGAAATAAAAACATTGTGTTTTGAAAAGTAATCTCCTTCTGCGCACACATATGCAATCTTCCAAGTGCTTTCAGCCTTTCCATTTGCTGTAGTTGCCTGTCTCTTTACATCTGACAATTACAATTTTTTGTTCCCAAATTAGACTGTAAAATGCAACAAGCTGGAATAGCATTTTCTCATATGTTGTGTCTGTGAAGTGCCAAATGAATTGATAGCACTCTTTAAAGCAGTTTATTGGCTTGGCCTGTGTGGAATTTGCCTGTGATTGTTACTAAAAGTAAGGCTTCTGATGTTAACAATATGCATTTTTATCATAGACACAAGTTTAACAAATTAAAAGCCTGAAAAGCAAGCAGAGCATATATTAAAGGTGTGGAGTTCCCAGGCCTATTGTATTTGCACCRTTCTAATAGTGATAACTGAAATCTGTGCAGATGTGTAAGCACATTTCCCTTCCTCTTGTACGTCAGGGCTTTAAGGAAATACCAAAATGGGTGGGGAAAGAAATTGGAATTGATCTTGCAATTATGGCCTCATTAACATAAAGCTGGAGGAACTGCATTTTTTTAAATTGTGCACTTTAAAAGTGAAAGCTTTTACTTGAGTGGGTTATTCAAAACCGAAGTATTTTAGTGTATTTCTGCCATGTCACATCAGATTACGTAGTTTAGATTGGGTTGCTGTATTTGACACTGGCTAGTAATTGGAATAATTTTGAAAAAGCTAATACTAACAGTGGAAGCATTTGTGTGTGTGGCATTGTAAGCAGATTATGGGTTAGAGTGGTTTGCTGATGTGTTTTTCTTTCTGTGTCACCCCTTACAGAGAACCTGGGACAGTGCAAATCTCTGGAGTACCAGCACCTGCCTGCACACAAGTTCTTAGAAGAAGGAGAATCTTACTTAACTCTGGCTGTGGAAGTAGCATTGATAGGGCTGGGACAACAACGAATAATGCCAGATGGCTTGTATGCACAAGAGAAGGTTTGTCGAAATGAGGAGCAGCTCATTTCTAAGCTACAGGAAATTGAATTGGATGATACTCTGGTGAAGATTTTTCGAAAGCAAGCAGTCTTCCTATTAGAAGGTAGCTGAATATAGATGCTAACTGCTTCTCTAAATTGTCTCCACTTACACAAGCACACAGAACTAGTGTTCCTGTAGAAACTGCCCACATGCTTCAGATGTGTTTTTTAATTAGAACTCCAGGAAAATTTTTATCACATCTCTTAGGAAAATCAGACACACTTTAGATATCACGTGACTGTAGAGGTAAGGTATGGACCTATAAACCTCTTGTTTTAATTTTGAATACACTTCATTCTTCACATTTGTTGCATGCCATAATCTCAATAACCTGATTATACGCTCCAGGCTGTTATATAATATAGACATCAGTTACCAACAGTTCCCAGGTACACTAAATTCTGAATATTCCTTGTGTTCTGCAGAAGGAATTACACTGGCAGCTTTATAAATGAGTAAAGATTTTGACCACTGTTCCCAAGTGAAGAGCTCAGAACAGCAGAACTGTAACGTTTTATGCGTGACAATCAGAAAACTACTTGCCTTTGACATTTATATCATAGGTGGAAATTAAAAAATGTTTGTTTAAATGTTGTAGCTTAAGGTCGATCTTGTGCCTAAGTTCTGACCATGACACACAATTTGTGATTTGGGATTAGACAGTGTTGCAATAAAATCTGTTCATGGAAGTGCATACTTTTTCTTTAACTTTTAAAAGGGCTTAACACGTAGTGCTAAATCTCCACATTCAGAGAGTGGTTTTATGGGTTCCATGGTTGTCTTTCTGGTTTTTGTTCTTTCTGAATGGAAGAAAAAACTGCAGGGGAACAAATTAGCCAAAGGCATAGTCCAAGTTTTGAGTGCATGCATGTGGCTTGAAGGGGAATGTGGTACTACCCTAGGCAAGTTGTGAACACCACAGTCAGGTTTTGCTTTTTTTTTTTGTAACACATTAGTCTTTTAAACTTTTGTCTTTCATGGAAGAGCAGCATACTATATGTTGCTTAGGGTTCTCARATTTAAGTCACTGTTTTTGTCTTGATTTGAGGCTGCAGAAAAGCTGCAACACAGGGACAGTTTCCATCATGGTGTGGCTGTGTTGCTTTATGGCCTTTGGACAAGAAAAGCGATTGTCTAGATCTAGCTATTAACATGCAGGATTCCTCTGGATTATAAAATCAGTTGACTGCATCTGTTTACTGGTAAGGATGCTTTATGAGGAAAAGGCAGGATTTCTCCAACATATTCTCTGATAATTCTGGTTGACTACTTTGATCACTAAAATCTTTTTAATGTTTTCTTAGAGTAATAAAGAACTGATCATAGCAGAAAGTSTGCTAATAAAACTGCCTTAAAAATGGCCATTGTGAACAATATGCCACAGTTGTGTGTGATGAGAAATCTGGATTTCCTGTAGTAGTTTCAATTTGCTTGACATTAGGCAGAAACTGCCAGCTTACACGGAGACAAAGTTGTGCAGTGATTTAAGGTGCTAATCGTACCAATTGTGAGTTTTTACTTAAAGTTCTGTGGGTACAATAAAGAAAACTGAATCCAATATTAGGCTGATTTCTATGCCSTTAATGCAGATTAATGCAGGTTGCAGGCAGCTACCATTTGAGTGCGTGGGAAAGCAGAATGTAAGACTGTTTTGCAAAAACTGTTCTGATTTTTTGCTTGACTGCTAAGTTAATGGTAGAATATATTTTCATACAAATGCTTTGTCATGTATTCTTTGTGTGACTGAGCTTCTGACTGGACCACCAACTGGCAAACATACATGAAATGGCTTCTTTCATTCAAGCAATGCCAGCTAGTTTTGAATGGCTTTCAACTTCATTTTAAATTATTATGAGACACACTGTCACCTACTAAATCTTCATTCAGCCCCAGTCTTTAGAAATGCCCACCTATGGGGCTCACAATTTTTTCATGCCTAGTGATTTCTACCCTCGCATGCTACACTAAAGCACCAGTCAAAAATGTTACTGAAACAGCGGTGAGCTCACACAGCCATCCATCCATCCATCCATCCATCCATCCATCCATCCATCCATCCATCCATCCATCCATCCATCCATCCATCCATCCATCCATCCATCCATCCATCCATCCATCCATCCATCCATCCATCCATCCATCCATCCATCCATCCATCCATCCATCCATCCATCCATCCATCCTTTCAAATGTGGTGGGTTGGAATCTCTAGTAAATGTAGTAGTAGCTTCTGGGACTGCTGGATGCTATTTGTGCAATAATAGTCCAGTAATATTTAATGTAAGAGTCTTATACTGTATCTTGCAACATTTAATTCCTGAATCTCTTGTCACTGAAGTAAAAAAAAGCTGTTTGATACAGTTTTCTTATTAACAGGAATAACAATCTTTAGTGTGCAGGAAAAATGKAGAAATAAGATTCATATGCTCTGTGAACATTTGAAACTCAGCAAGTAAATAGTTGCATTTAACTTTGTTGTTCGTTGTCAATCTTGATGCTGCTGTTAGGTAGTTGAAATCTACACTTAGTGAGAAAAATCTGCTACCCCAACAATGGGGATTGTTTTCACATTAAAATAATAGAATTTTTTAAATCATGTGGCTGAAACGGACTAGCAGAGCCAACTTTAGTGCATGATCTGACTTTGTGCTCATCATCAYAGAATTGTTCAGCTTGGAAAAGACTAATAAAATCATTGAGTCCAGCCATTAGCCCAGCCATCACTGTGTTCACCACTAAACCATCTCCCTAAGTGACACATCCACACTGTGAACACTTTCAAGGATGGTAATTCCACCAATGCTCTGGGTAGCCTATTCCAATGCCTGACCACCCTTTCAGTTAAGAAGTTTTTCCTAATGGCCTATTAAAACCTCCCCTGGCATAACATGAGGCCGTTTCTTCTCATTGTGTCTCTGGTTGCCTGGGAGAAGAGATCAAACCCGAGCTGGCCACARCCTCCTTCCAGGCAGCCGTACAGAGTGATGAGGTCTCCTCCGAGCCTCCTTTTCTCCAGGMTGAACACCCCCAGCTCCCTCAGCTGCTCCTCACAGGATTTGTGCTCCAGACCCTTCCCCAGCTCCGTTGCYCTTCTCTGGACTCGCTGCAGCCCCTCAGTTCCTTCCTGCAGGGAGGGGCCCAGAACTGGACACAGCCCTCGAGGTGTGGCCTCAGCAGTGCCCAGGACAGGGGGACAATCCCTGCCCTGCTCCTGCTGGCCACACCATTGCTGATCCAGGCCAGGATGCCATTGGCCTTCTTGGCCACCTGGGCACACCCTGGCTCATGTTCAGCTGCTGTCACCAGCACCCCCAGSTCCTTTTCCCCTGGGGAGCTTTCCAGCCACTCTGCCCTAGCCTGTGGCACTGCCTGGAGTTGTGACCTGGAGTTGTGACCAGGACAGGTCCTGGGACTTCAGCCATGATCAAGTCCAGACTAAAGGGTTATTGAAATGCTGATGTCACGTGAGATGTTTGAGGAATCAGGTGGTTTGTCATGTAATTTTAAAGACACATATTTTTCTGCTGTTGTATTTCTTTTTTTCTTGGTGAATATGTGATAAAGCCGTCTCACGTGAATGGAGTGCATGGGTGTTGTTGTGCATGATATAGCTGTGTGGAGGTAAAGCTAGGATTATGGCTTTCTACTTTGGCATACCAGACTTGCTGAATGATCCCCATGGAGTACTGGAACCATTTTGCCATTCCTGTAACCACTGGTAGTGTGCTTAGTATTATGCAATTTGTAGTCTGTTTTGTTTTCTTAAATAAACGGTATTTAATATATTTGTAATATACTTGTAATATAATTGTATATATGTGATGCATTGCATTCTTCACTGAAATTAGCAATATAACTTCACCTATTGTACAGCAAACTCTGTCTTTGAATACCAGTTCTGACTGAACAGGTATATAGTTGGGGTTTAGCAGTTTGTGGAAACTGACGTTCTGTTTCTCTTTGCTACAGGTGGACCATATAGTGGCTTAGGTGAAGTCATCCATCGAGAGAGTGTTCCAATGCACACATTTGCCAAGTATCTCTTCACCTCTCTCCTACCTCATGATGCTGAATTGGCATACAAAACTGCACTGAGAGCCATGCGGTAGGTATTCATGTGTTGTCTGGAAGGAGCGCGAGTAGTGGGTTGGAAAAGGTCTGGTAATCAAAACCTAGTCTATTTTCTAAAACACTCATTCTTCCATTCAAGGAGATGCTATTTTGGTTCTGTCATCTTTAAAAGTAATTGGTATCTGTAGTAACTATATTATAATAATTTATAAATCTACAATTAGTGTTTATTTGGACTTGTAAAACAGAAATCTTCTGTTTCAAATCCTTTTAGAATCCCACTTCTGGGGCACAAGTTTTTATGGTACACAGCCACCTTAGCACATGCATTCTCCCATCCACATGGTTGTGTGGGTATGATGGTATTGGTAAGGAAATAAGCAGAGGTATTTCACTGTAAGTCTCAGGATTGTCTCTACTTAGTCTGTTCAGCAGGACAATTTGTTTCACTGCCTTCGTTATAAATTAACTGTCCGTGATTTGAGACCATGTAGTTTGGTCAAAGCCTGTGCATTTTTTAGTGCTTCATAATATCTTGGCCTCTTTTGGATGAATGTTAGGATTAAATGAAGTCTGTCCAATGACAACAAAATGTCTGGTTTGCATCCCATTTGCTTTTAGTAATCAGGAAAAAGAAGTGTCCCAGGCAGTGTTCAGTGTGTGCTATCTGTCTCAGGACAGGCCAGATTGGTAATGATATCTAAGAAAAGAATTTTGAATGAGTTTTCAAGGACCTAAATGATGACTGATAAATCTGTTGTCCATATAGAATGCAAGGACGAAAATGGTCCCATCTGAATTGTCTGCTCTCTAACAAGAGCCTAGTAGTTGATGGTTGACAGAGGATTGCCACAGCTGCATACTAAGAACAGTCAAGTCCTAGATATTATAAAAAAGAAAAAACGTGAGAGTTTTTCTGATCATTATCACCAAGCATAATTGCACAATGATTGAAGGACATCCTATCCACTGAAGGGTATTTAGCTTCATCGGACAGGTTGTGTCTGAATGGTTGGAGTTACTTATTTGGAAGCTACTCTCCAAAAAGCTAAATAGGGAGAAAATAATTCTTGTGTTCAAAGGACTAAACGGGAGGCCATGCATAAGAACAAATTATAGTTACTATCAGGTCAGGCCAAAGGTCTGATTAGCCTGTTTTTTTATTTTCCTGCTTCCAAGGCAGTAATGGATGTTGTGGGAAGAGTCTAAAAAATACAAAGAGTGGTCTTGCATACTTGCTGGCTGTAATTAGCATTTTAGGAAATAGATTGAGAAGACAAAAATACATTGCTGATGAACTGTTGAGGACATTCGAATGTGTAATCAGAAAGCTGCCTGGGCCACTTAAGTTTACTTGTCTTCTTTTATCTCAGGCTAAGTGCATCAATAACTGATTATATCAGATCAGGAAGATAGTACACAATTTGGTAGGTGGGGTTTTTTTGGTTGTTTTGTTTTTTGTTGTTTCTTTGGGTGTTTTGGATGTTTCTTTGGATGTTTTGTTTTTTTTTAAGAAAACAGGTTAATTATTTCATAAAACATACTTGTGTCTTGTATTTACTTTCAGTTACCACCTTAAAGTGTTTCTCAAAAGGTAATTTGTGTGGATTTTTCCTCCTTAAACTGTTATTGAAATGATCCTCCAAGGCTGGAGTAGTCATCCATCAGCAGCTTTCCTGAGTGTTTCGGTGAACATGGCATCAGTATGCAGTTTCTTTTGAACAAGGATTTGCCCAGAAAACAGTCATAACTGAAAACTTTTTTTTTTCAAAGTTTCCTTTCTTAACTAGAAAAACAAGCAAGAAAGATCCAAATGATGAAATCTACAGTTAGTCTGGGGTAGCTCCAGTCCTCATTTGCCATAAGGCTGTCATCTCAACTGAAAATGTTACTTCTCAAATAGACCTGTATGAAAAAAAGAGTTGTCTTTTTGTTTCCATCTGGTAAAATCACAGGAGACATCAGTGCAATCAGGACTGTTCTCCTCTATCGCCATCTTCTCCATCACTTTATAAGACAAATGAAAATTCAGCCCTAGACAGTAAGCTTGATATTTGGCACTCTTAAGAAATGTGGGTTGCTATCTTGAACTGTGGTGATGGCAGATTTAGACGCTTTGTGTTCCTTGTCAGTCTGCATTCCTCTGCACTTCTTAAATTCACCTGAAGAAGGATGGATTATTTATTCCATTTGCAGCATAGTGTTAGTTCAGTGAATAAAGGACTGCCAATACAGACCAAATGAAAAAGTAATGCAATGCTGCCTTAAGGGGGCAAGAGTAAAGCAAAAATGAAGATTGAATGTCTGTCTCATGGCTGAGAGGTTGAATGGGTCAGAAGATGAAAACTTGAGCATCTTGTCTTCTATGGAAGGAAAGAAATGGCTGTGGCAAGGGAAGAAATCTCAAGCAGAAGTTAGCAAAGGTGCTGCATGGTAATCTCTACAGCTGCTCATGCTTTTAGAAGTGAAGCATATTTTTTTTCTCACTTCAGCATTTATTAAAGAAGCTAATTTCCCCAAGGTCTTAGCTAGTTGTTCTTCAGATGGAAGTGTTTGGTTAGTCTGCACACAAGTCACATGGGTCAATTATCCATGCTGAYAGCTCAGGAGTATTTAACCTCTTGGTATTCAAAACCACCTATTGCTGTGAAATTTTTTGAGTCATATTTTAGTGTGAGGAACGCATAATATGAAATAAATGGAAACTGAGATCATAAAGCCTTCCATGCATACACCTTGGGCCTGCAAGGACACGATTGTGCAGTCCTTGATGGTCACTTCTATCTACGGTTTTCTGCTTGCAGTACTGAAAAACATATGGAGCATAGCCTTGGAGAATGTGGGACTGCAGTGACCTAGTTGACTGCTCACTTGGAATCTGAACTTGAATATTTGGCTTAGGTTGGCTGATCCCTCGTTAAGCCTAAATTTCACCCARGCTTTGGGAGCCAGACTTTAATGGTGATGTTTAATCACAAGGTAGCTTTKCTAAAACCTAACTAAATAATTGATGTTTCAAAGGGGAAAGGAAAGTCAAGAATGCTAAATCTACTTGTGTTTTGCTGATGTTCCCTAACCTTGCCAAAATTGCATGAAAGCCACCAATTCACAACAGCATTTCTTTTCACTGCAAAAGAGCACAGAAGCTGGCAGTGAAATTCGAAGTGACAAAAGATTTCTCCAAAACAGCCTTTCTTTCATACTTTTCATCTATGTACTATTACTCATAACTTCCTAATCCCTTTCTTCATTTGATAGGATTTTTTCTGTTCATTGAAACKATCTTGTAATACCCCTCTGCAACCTCATTCTGTGCTTAGAAGAAGTCAGCTTTAGAGTTCATGTATATAAAGAGGTGTTTTAGTGGTGCTAGAGAATAGATTTGCCTTGATACAAGTGAAAAGGGAAGGCTTCAGCGGGTTTTTTTCATGCAAGTGCATATGTCTTACAGTTATTGGGGTGGTGTGTTGTATTTTTGTGTGCCTGTTAGATGCTGCCCATATATTCAAAGTTACCTTTCTCAGTGAATTCCCAAATATACTGTCATATGCTTCAGGTATCTAAAAAAGCCCAATGGAACTTAAATCTATCTTACCATGAAAAGAAAAGGACATTTTACACAGTTGCTTACAAAACTTAAGTATTTATTTGAAAATAAGAAATTGTAATTTATGTTTAAATGAACCTATCCTATAAGAAATATCCTATCACTGAAAAATATAATGCATTGGATTTTCAATGTTCAGCCGCTTCAATTTTTTTGACAAAAGAGATGCGGCTTCCTTGATCCTCACTGATTACTTCCTTCTAGAAAACCACTACTTGTCTATGAAAGTTGATAGAAACAGACCTCAGATATTAAGTGATATCAAGAAGCTGAGCTGTGGAAAAGCTTTTCTTCTGGACATTGCCTTATTACTATTTCTTTAGACCATTCGTATACTGAAATTATACATAACCGTATTGAATAAAAATGCCTATTTTTGTTCACTCCTATTTTTTRTATAGACATTTATAGAGTATACTGTCTGTATCGTAGTGTATTGCAAGCGCTATCAGTTGAGTCTTCACTGTGGGCTCTCATTTGGATCGTAGTACTCAACAACACATTAATTTGAAATTTTAAATGTGAATGCATCTTGTCAGATAAGACTCTTATTGATTGATGAATACTCCATAAGAAAATGGAGTCTGAAAACAATTTAAAATGAAACTTCTCTGTCACTGCTGTTTGGGACCCTAATGTCAGATTATGTTGCATTATAAAATATTAGTAAGCTAAAGATGACCATTGGTGTAGGCAGGTTTGGCAAATGGACTTTTGGAATTCCCCAAGAAGATAAGTGATTTTCCAATCTTTTTTTCAGAAATTGGAAAGACATAATTCATAGACAAGACCAAATATTSTTGCATCCTTAGTTTAGCTCATGAGTAACCAAATGTAATAGTGGTTTAATGAAAGACATTTCTTACCTATTTCAGGTTGCTGGTACTGGAATCTACTGCTCCTTCAGGGGATCTGTCCCGCCCTCACCACATTGCATCTGTTGTTCCAAACCGGTATCCCCGCTGGTTCACCTTAAGTCACATCGAGTCCCAGCAGTGTGAGCTGGCATCAACCATGCTAACAGCAGCCAAAGGTACATTGCTCTGTCAGTTACCTACTCAACTAAGTGTATGCTTTTAATATTGCATGGGTAAACAGATTATAAAACTTGTATTTAGGAGTCCAAATTGCAGTATGTCATGAGTTTGAACTGGGTATGACAAACTGAACTGGCTTAAACCTCTCCTGTGATTTTCTGATAAAGTAGTTAATACTACTGAGTTAGCTGATAGCTAGATGAGCTTGGTGTGAGCTGAGGAGACAGCTTTTTGTTCTCCTGGCGCATGGTGTTGACTACATGACACAGGAGGGGACAAGTCACTTCTAAAATTTACAAATCAGAATGACTTTTGGCCCTGCACTGCACTAACRCCTTCAGTCAGTTAGAGGAGTTTGTGCTCTCACATCTTCCATTCATGTGTGATTTAATTRTGAAAGGTTTCTTAAAGTGTGTGTAACTGAAACATCATACTTGAAACATTGCATAGCAGTATCAGGCTCAGTTACAATGGATCTCTGGGTGTTTTGGGAGCTCATTCTGTTTTGCTGATTCTGTTTACACCTTGCAGGTGATGTTCGGAGACTGGAAACAGTGTTAGAATCCATCCAGAAAAATATCCACTCCTCATCACACATCTTCAAACTTGCCCAGGATGCATTTAAAATAGCAACACTCATGGACAGCTTGCCAGACATAACTCTTCTGAAAGTTTCTCTGGAGCTGGGCCTTCAGGTGTGTCCTCATTTGTTTTTATTTTAGTAGAAGAAAGAAATTTGATGCAGTGTTGGTGGGTATAACTTTCAAGCACAGGAAAAGATACTGCCTTAAGGCTCTGTCTGGACTTGGTTTTAAGTTCTGTTTTCTAATAGAAGGCTCAGTGTRCTGGCAAACACAGACCAAGAGCCTGAACAGCCCCTTGTGCCATTCAGGTGGAAAGTAGAGCTGACATTCACTGGCTGCACTCTTCTGTTCAGTGGTGAAAGAGGACTAGTGCTGTGGGWTCAGGATTATATGTAGGACTGGCTAGAAAGTAAAATAACTCTGGTTGCCAGAAATGCTCTGTATTTTCTGCATGGTCTTCAGGATTTTTTCCTTTTCCCTTCCTTCCTTTCCCCTAAATGACAACTGATACATGCTTGTTGAAAGCCAAGGTCAACCATAATGACCTGTTGCTAAGACAGACTGTACTGACAGCAGCCCTCTCACTTCCATTATCAAAATCCTGTACTCCACAAGCTGTGGATCTGTCTGTGCTTGAATTGTATAAGCACCACAGATCWGTCTTCAGGCTCCTAGGAGAGACTTTGCAAGCTAGAAGGAGCAGCCAAGTAGTAATATTACCTGACACTTTTGAATCTTAGAGTTTACACAGTTGGTTTCCACAAAAATAAATATCTCCATCCCTCTTCAGGGAATTCTTAAAAAAAAAAACCAAACATGCAAAGATCAGAAAACCATTTATTACTTTGCTTCAGTAAATAAAGCTCCACAGACTTTTGGGGAAAGGTTGTTCTCCCAGTTGCTTCTCATGCTGAAGAAAGGTACTAAAATCTTTAATCAAAAAGCTGAGGGTTCTGTATGCTTTGTTAGGCTTTCATATTTCCATGGTCACTGTGGAAATCTGCTTGTTTCATTTGCCTTAAATGTTTACGTGAGGGAGAGAAAAATKCTTAAAATTGACCTGTGTGTCACCTCAAACTTTAACCAAGCATTGTTCAGTGTAAACAGCACTGTATTCATGGGTACTGAATATCACGGTATTCATGGATACTCTTTTGCGGCTGACAGTGTTACCAGAGTGTCTCCAGCGGGGTGTAGAAGAAGTACTATCACAAACCCATACTTCGTCCCCAATCTCAGGGTTTGGAACAAAATGGAGCTGTTCTAGAATTTCCTTGCTGTTCTATTCCAACCTTACCAGAGGTGTTTTAAGAATGTTAAAGGTTTGTTTTCCAGAAGGAAGATGCATAGCAGTTTTCTGGTAATAATTCCCAGCTGTGTAGTTTTCTACAGTAATGCTTTTCCTGCAAAAAACTCAGTGTCAGCACTGTCTCTAGTGGACTAYAAATTATATCCTTTTCTTTTCTCCTCAACTTAATTGTAATTAGGTTGTCTTATTCCAAGTCTAGTACCTGACTACTTACAATAATCATATGCCCTAGCATACAGCACTATGATTACCGATATACATGCACATAGAGGGAGGGGACATTATGGAATTTAATTTCAGTAACTGATAATTGATTTTTGGTTTTTGTTGTTTGGGAGAAGGCTTTTTTATGGGGTAGGATTTTTTCTTCCCCACAAATAGAACAGTCTCTATCCTCTATCCTTGAAGAATCTGCAGTTGGAATTACTCTCTGCATGCTATTCAAAAGTATGTGAATGGTATTTTTCAAACTGTTTGACATACCAGCTGGAAAAGAGGTAGTAGAGTGGAGAGGGCACGAGGCAGCCATTAACTGCAGTGTATTAAGTACCTTAAAATTCCTATTTGTTGGTCTATGGTCTTGGTTTGCAATAGAATTAATTTATATTTTGTTTGTGTTCTTTAAAAGGTAATGCGGATGACGCTGTCAACACTGAATTGGCGGCGGCGGGAAATGGTGAGGTGGTTGGTAACATGTGCAACAGAAGTAGGTATGTTCTGAAATATTTCTCTTGTCAGCTACTCTTACAGGTCTTGATCTTCCTTGTTGACACCCAAGTTCTGCAAATGCCTCCCACTTTATATTCATCTGTAAAATTCCTTTGGTGACAACACATTATGGCAGTGATTAGTGGGTGTTTATAGGWACAAACCAAGTGAGAGTTTGTAGTTTATAGGCACAAACCAATAGTTGAGTAATACAGTGTGACTTCTTTCCCCCATAAGGTGGGGGTGTGCATAAGCTACAGGAAGTACCCATATTCAAATACTCAATACCCAATATACTCAATACAGAAGTGGGAGAACAGTGCTCTAAGTAGCATGTTCTGATCATATTTGGACTTTGCCGTAAATTTCCTGTGTGTCTTCATGAGGTATCCCTTAGCTTCTGTATTAAGATTTACCATCTTCGGTATGAGGATACAGAGTCTGAAAATGAAGTCAAGTGCATTGAAAATTGTACAGCTGTCAAAAAAATTCCAAAAATCAGCAATGCTAATTGGGGGTCAATTTAAGTAGTTACGATAACTGAGCCATTTTAATTGTCAGTAAAGTATTTCTGGAGAGCATGTATTTCTGTTTTATTTCTTTCTTCATATAATTGAGTTGGTTTTTATTGCTAGTATTGTTGGTATTGTGCTGCTCAGATGATTCTTGAGTTTCAGAACTTTGGAGGATTGCTGCTGCTTATTCTCTGCATGAGTTTATTCTTTGTTTTATGCTTAGCTGGGAATATATTGTCAAAAGCATGGGGAAATAGAGCTTGCTTTTGTATGCCCTCAACCAGAAAGTGCTTTGTGTCTGCAAATTTTCATGCAATGCTCTTGTTTTATTGCTTTTTTATCTTTGCTATAATAATTTTTGCTGAGGCTCTGTTACAGATATTAGTGCCTGAGTATTATTTTGTACAGCTGCAGCTCAGCAAATAAAATACTGGGTTTAATATTGCTTTAAATTGGTTTACATATTCTAATAGAAGTGTCCCATAAAGAACCTATAACATCAAGCAAAGTACTCTTGAGACTTAATCAACACAGTAAGGAATCAATATGGTAAAACTAGGAATCTGTTTAAATGAAGGTACAGTATTCTCTGGCTATACTGGATTGTGAATTGCAAATAAGTGAAGGGGTGCATGGGAAGAATCAGAGTCCTGCAGAGAAAATGAAGGCCTTTGTTTGTGGTTTAGGTGGGCTCACAAATGTGTGTAAACTGCCTCTAGCAATAAGGCAGTCTAGTTAACTATATGTTTAATTTATGGAACCCATCAGCTGGTGTTTCATGCTTCTGCAAAACACACTGGGAATACAGTGCACTGAGAATATAATATCCAGTAGTTCATATTGCTCACTGTATTTCCCTAATAAGGATCTTGATGATCGTGTACTTAGGAATTCGATAGCTTTAAGGTGTGTTTAGTAAGTTCTGCTAAGGTTTGTCATGGTGTTCTATTAAGAAAGCTATTTTGCCTACTTTTCCTATGTGGTGTACTTTGAGATTTACAGTGAGGAAGAGGTTGCAATTGCTCTCAGGTGTGCAGGGTGAGGGCTGCTTTTGAGTGAGATGATGAGACCAAATGAGCCAGAACGTTTTACCCAAATTGTCTTAAATAGTAAGTAAAACATCTCAGCTGTCTCAACAAGAGATTAAAGCTTACCTTGCAGGCTATTTTTGGTTTTCTCTGGATTTATGTGATTTCTGCAGAATTTGCACTGTGTAGTCTTGGTTTTAATGTCCTTTTCTTGCCACACTGCCTGAGAGCCCTTCTTGCTGGGATGTACTGGTAACCTCTTAGACTTTGTGGGAATTATATTCTCCTGCTGAAAACATCAGTGTCTGATGGGTTTTGTCAGTTGTGGCTAATCCTTTCTTTCTCTCCCCAGGTGTTTATGCACTGGATAGTATCATGCAAAACTGGTTTACACTTTTCACTCCAACAGAAGCCACTAGTATTGTTGCTACAACAGTGATGTCCAATAGCACCATCGTCCGTCTGCATCTGGACTGTCATCAGCAGGAGAAGCTGGCCGGCAGTGCTAGGACGCTTGCTCTACAGTGTGCCATGAAGGATCCTCAAAACTGTGCCCTCTCTGCACTGACCCTATGTGAAAAGGATCACATAGCTTTTGAGACCGCGTACCAAATCGTTCTAGATGCTGCTACGACCGGCATGAGCTACTCGCAGCTTTTTACCATAGCACGATACATGGAGCACCGTGGTTACCCCATGCGGGCCTACAAGCTGGCCACTTTGGCCATGACACATCTCAACCTGAGTTACAATCAGGACACACACCCTGCCATTAATGATGTTCTGTGGGCGTGTGCGCTCAGCCACTCCCTTGGGAAAAATGAGCTAGCAGCTATAATACCTCTGGTGGTCAAAAGTGTCAAGTGTGCAACAGTACTGTCAGACATTTTGCGTAGGTGTACTTTGACCACTCCTGGCATGGTGGGACTTCATGGAAGGAGGAACTCTGGTAAGCTCATGTCACTGGACAAAGCCCCTTTACGGCAACTCTTGGATGCCACGATCGGAGCCTACATTAATACAACTCATTCACGTCTCACTCAYATCAGCCCACGACACTATAGTGAATTTATAGAGTTCCTCAGCAAGGCACGAGAGACTTTCTTAATGGCTCATGATGGTCACATCCAGTTTACACAGTTCATTGACAACTTAAAACAAATCTACAAAGGCAAAAAGAAACTGATGATGCTGGTTCGTGAACGGTTTGGTTGATTAAAATGATGATGATGAAAACATGTGAATGGGGATCAGGGGGGAGGGGTGGTTTGTTTTTACTTGAGCCTACCCTTTGTACCCCTTTTTAACTTAAAGAAACAGAGCCACACCGGTATTATATGTGTATAGTTATATTGAGTTTGCAAACTAAACTGTCATGTTGTGAAAGTTTGTGTGTTTAATTTTTTTTTTCTGTTTTGTATGAGAGAGGTTAAAAAAGGTTTGGTTTACACTGAGTATATGTTGTCAAGTGGCAAAAGCCCACATTGCTCTCCTTTCTGTATACGTTCACAGCCTCAAAAACAAACATATATTGCAATGGCTTTAAAAACCAAACAAAACACCTCCATCCTGTGATAAGTACCTCAAATGGATTCAGCTTTATTCCTTTGTAACTCATCCTTACATTTCAGCATATTTAAACAAACCAACAAACRAAATACTAATAGTTAAAAGGCTGACCACGTGGCTTTGCAGTGCTGTTCATCCAGAAGCATGGCACACAATGCTTGTGCATGTGGAAACTTAGCGACTGTCAACATACATTCTCAGGGATTTATCAAAAAAATTAAAAAAAGAATGAGAGCATTTATTGTACTGTATATATATTATAGTATATGTCTGAATATTGAAAAATATAACATTAACTAATTTATAAAAAAATCTATGTAATGCAAAATACTTGAAGCTGCAGTAGCTTGGTTTTAAACAAAAAAAAAATCCTATCAGAAGGACTAAAGTGCGCCTTGCTTCAGGGTTGGCTCAGGTGGTGAACTATATGCTGGGCATCTATGCAGAGCCACCTTTTGGATTGCATGGTTGGACTGATACCTATTGGGGAAAATTTTATATATATATATTTATACAACCTGTGTATACATATATATGTATACACGCATACACACATGCTTGTAACAGGCACTATAGTAAAGAGGGACAACAAAAAATACACAGCCAGAGCAGCAAGCCTTAGCATTAAGAATACAGTATGCCAGAACTGGGGTTTGTGCCTCCTAGCCTAGAAGACTTAAAGAATATCCTTTTTGACACAAAACGCGAAATGTTTTCCAAAATGATTGACATGATACGTTACGCCTTTGCAGTGAGCTAATAATAAGCTAACCTTTGTGCACAAATAACATATATATATATTATATATATATATTCTGCATAGGTATTTTGACTTTGTGCAGGACAGAAAGTTGTGTAGGTATGACTGTTCTACTTTTCAGTTTGTTTTTTTAATATATTTTATTTTCTCTAGAATTACTCAAACAAAAGCAGCCTTCTATCTTGCCTTGTCTTAATGCTTTAAAATAACCAAACTGGAGATCTAACTACCAAACTGTTCATTATATTATTAAGTACCAACTTTGGTTACAGTATAGTGTCTTTACTTTAGCTGATGGTTCTGTATCCTTGTGCTTTTTAAAGCAATTTTTATGTTTTGGTGCAAAAGTTGTCCAGTGTCTCTTGTTCCCTTCGTTAGAGAACATGCTAGAGGTATGTTTGTAGGTATTTTTGTTTAGAAAAACTACTTCATGCTCTCCATTTTATTTATTATAATAGGTAAAAAGGTTGTACTTCATCACCCATGTAAACATGCTCATGAAGTTGAAAGTAATTAAGATTTGATACACTGATATCAATTTATTTATGTAACTAAATCACTGTTTTATAAACTTGTTAATGATCAACAATTTTTTTGTTTTGATTAAAATTAGTTTTTTGAAAGTTGATTCTGCCTCCTTTAATGCTGTCTGTTACTGGAGTTGAGTTGTGTAACAGTGAGTTCGTAGATCATGACTGTCCATCTATCAACTTCAGTGCAAGGTGGTGGTAAGCAATATGACCACCAAGCCCAGGAAATAAATGTTGTGTTCCTCAAAAATATGCTGAGGAATGGCAGTGTTCGCACCGGCCGGTGGAAGAAGACCTGGTGCTTCAGAAGAAGGTCAAATGCTGCCTGTGTCTGAAGRTGTCTGTTCTGTACTTCAAAAAGTAAGCCTTGACGTATCACCTTGGTAGCATTCTGGAATGTGTGTGGGGGAGTGTTTTCATGTGAGTAATTTGGGTGACCATGAGAGTTGAGATGTGCTACAGATATATTCAAGGACAGTTCTTCGATTGGCTTTTCTAAAGTGTTTTGTGTTTTGAATCATGCAGCTCATTCCACTTGGCATGAAGTTCTTGCTCACCAGCTGATAGATGATATTTCTGCTGTCTGGAGYACTTACTCCATACAAATTGTCTGAATTTCTAGCCCTCAGAGAATAATGGAATATAATGTGGTTGAAAATTGAAGGGGAGCTTTCTGCTTAACCAACATTTTAATTGTCTTCAGAATGTTATCTGATGTCATATTTGACTACATGATCTGAGGACCTTCACTTCTTTTTTTTTTCATATCTTCAGCTGAAAAGAAAATTAGTATGCAGCAAGCAACTATCAGAAATACCAGTGTAACCATGAATTCTGACAGTGAGGCTTGAATCACTGGAAGATTAAGAAGGAAAAGGTCTGAATCTTTGTACAATTTGTCATGTAAAATACGACTCTTTTACCAAGTCTTACTAACAGCTGACATGTCCTGACCTGATAGTGCTAACATTCTGTAACATTCTGTGGCATCGATTTCTTCCAAGTATTGAATTCTCATTACATTTTTGGTTAGTTACTTTGTCCTAGATGAATTATCTGTCATAGGCAGTGGTGCAGTAAGGAAAAAAGGAAGTATGGCTCCATTCTGTAATAGGGCTTGTATGGTTGCTCTGTTTTTTTGTGGTTTAGTTGTTTGCTTCGKTTTTTTTYTTTTTTTGATTTTACAAATGGTGCAGTAAGGATATTGTGGATTATGTAGATTGCAAAACTGAAGCCTCTTTGAAGACCAGACAGTTAAATGCAGTCATGATGATTGTCACCTGGTTTTAACAAGCACATGGCTGGTTCTTGCAGAACTGATTGAAGTTTATTTGGCTTGTTTTCATGACTGAGTAAAATCTCTTCTGTGCCTGCACTGGTGCTGTGCAGTCCAATTTACAAGACCTCAAGGATCAACAGAGGTCTGGCAAATCTCTCCAGTGAGCGTGTCTCAGTATGTCCTGCTCTTGGTTTGTGAAGTTAGGAGGAATCCACAAAAAAAAAAAAAAAAAAAAAAAAAAAAAAGAAAAGCCTGAGGACTCTTGCTAGAGTCTTTCAAAAGTCTGAAAGTCACTGAAGTTTCTTTAGTGTTCTGTCAAATTCATTTGAGCTTTTTCTTTCAGGTTTGTCTAGTAGGAATTCCAATTTTTGTTTAAGTGGGTGTAAGTAACAAGTGCAACAAAACTTGAGTGCTACTTACACAGTTTTGCCTTCTGAGGTAGAGAGAACTTGCAGTAAAAAACTATTTTTTTCACTGAGATGCCTTCAATTCGATAAAAATGTGAACTTTTTACTGAAAAATCATACAACCTTGCATTTTTGCTTTAAAAATAAAAGTTCTAGGAGTTAATCTMCCTTTAATGGAGGATATGGTTTGGAAAAATAGCAGTATAGCTAATACCTTTGCAGAATAATTCTAAAGTGTGATATCCTCAGATATCCTCTTGCTCTGCAGTTTTGGCTAGAGATGAAGTATTTAGAGACAAATATTCTTCCRTCCTTTTAAATGCTTGCCCCATTTAAAATTTGTGTCCTTTTTGTAAGAACAAGTGGGGAAACGAGTATAAACCACAAAAGTGTTTTGCTAAAATYCTTGCCTTGCTACAGGCAAGCCTATACTGAATATGAAGTGAAAAGCTTTGTAAGAATCTTAGTTGGAGAGACAGCAAAGCCAGATACAGCTTRTGAGAAGGGGTTGCTGGGATCTGTCTCCTGTGGAGAAGGGTGCACTTCACRCCGCTCACGGGGAGGCAAATCTTCCCTCTGCTAACACCCTGGGCAGTGTCAGCATCCAATAGCACCCACTTGTTGGTGGAAAGGTTTTGCAATTCATCTTTATGGTGCCATCTGTATTACATTTACTAAAAATAGAGAATTGTATGCTCTGAGAAAAGAAGGCTGTCTTAAAAAGAAAACTACATCAGCTGCTATATTTGCAGACAACTCCTGGGTCATAGGATCCAAGATTTCTGTTAACGTACATTGACTGCAAAGCACAAGTTAATTATAAAACTAATGACTAATTTCTGTGACTCTTCAGGTAAAGAGCAATTATGAATAGGCAGTACCACAATCGTAAGACCACCCCATGAGTCATCATTTACTGAGGTTTTGACAAATGCATTTCGTTGTTGCGATTTTTTTCTTCCTCTTTTGTCCTTTTGTATGTGTAATTTAGAGATTTGTATTTGAAAAAATGTTTATGTGAAAGGTGATGTACTTGTGGTCTGATGATGTAAAATGAGCAACAGACCTATTGTTTGATGACTGCAGCCCATGGTGTTGTAAGTATGTGTGGAGCAGTGAATGAGAGGGCTGAGCTGATGCAGGGGCTGGTGAGCTCAGCCAGGTCTAAAGGGAGCAGCCACAGCTGACGTGCAGAAGCAGCAGTGTCTGCCTCTCCACCGCTCTGACCTTGGAATTGTTTGTCCAGCCACAGAGAAATCTTGGTTTGGTGTCTCAGGCATCAAAAGCACATCAAGAAGGATTCTGCAAAGTCAAAAAATGGATGAGGGTGATTAAGGACAGAGCTAAATATTCCTCTGGCGAAGCTGCTGGAATTACATCAAGGCTAATCTTGGCAGACACTTTTGGGAAGTGTGTTAGTTATAAGAAAAGCAGTAGCAAGAGAAGTAGTGCCAAATTCTGCCTGGTCAGTGGGCAGAAAAACTCATTTGGGATTTGTGGCCTTCGTTTCCAGAAACCTGCGTTAAGCAGCACAATGACTATTTGTAACATTATATTGTCTGCCTTTTCCAAGGTYCAGGCAAGAGTGAGGCAGATGGCAACTCATGTCTTACCAAACGGTGTCCCTGACGCCTTCTGTCCCCTCTGAGGAGGCAGGGTGTTGGGCAAAGTCTAGCCTTGCTTGGGCCGTCTTGCCTGCATCTTGAACCCTGAGCAGCACAAACAAACCAGTTCAGGAGGCCAAGGTTGCAACAGGGAAAAATACATTAAATCTTTCACAGCAAGATCCCATTTGAAGAGCTTTTAACAGCAGTTGGTCACTTAGATGAATGAAAGTTGTGCATTCTGAAGAAAATATGATGTATTCTGTCTTTCTGAAAAGTTGATGCTTTGAATATGTTTAGTAGATCAGTAGGTTAATTAAAAATATCCCAAAATAAACACTAAAGTGGAAGATGTGTTAAGTTGTCCCTGAAATGAACAAATGTACTTAGAAAGAAATTTCTTCACACTCACTCTGCGTGCTGCACTAGGAAGATGAAGGTGTGAAAAGCAGCTCYCACGAACCCTGTTATGACAGTCATCACCCCTCTGCAGCGGGTTTTGGTGGGAGAGAGGGCAGGGAGGCATTTTTTAATTCTGGTGTTTTCTTTCCTTGAAAACCTTTTCTTCTTTTCCTTAAAAACCTTTAAAACCTTTTTTTCTCCAGCCACTTGATGACTGGTTTCAGGTATGGCGTGGATGCAGCCTGGAACACTCTGCCTGGTTACTCAAGATGTGTTTAATCCACCAATCCTCTGTGTCAATACAATTGTCTGATGCAGTGCATACTTCATTCTTCAGCAGCAATAGTTACATTCTTTAGGAGGTTGTCTCCAGTTCTGTCATGCTGCAAGGTCTGGGGACTTCTAGTGTTGAAAAATGAGCATCTCCAACCCTTATTGAAAATCTGAAGTCTAATTTGCAAGCACTGTGCTACAAGGCCTTTGACACTCTGCTGAAAACTATAGCTTGGCTGCTACCTAGTAATTTAGGAGGTCTTCCATATTCTTTGTCTAAATCATATAATGAGACACTGAAAAGCCTAATAGGCATTTGAAAGTTTTCGTGTGAGACGATACCAAAATACTGAAAAAGAAACATTGCCTTGTGAGTGGTGATTGTAGAGGGAGGCTGTACTCAAGAGTTTTCATCTGCTCTGAACCTCGCAGAATTTCAGGTGAAAGCAAGTTCACGGGAGAAAGATTTAACTATTGCATGGTGGCTTTGGTTTCACAGCCTGCATTTTCCCAGCTATCACTTATTCTCCATCTGGAATGATCCAGGGCTTTTCCCACATCTCAGCAATTTTTTGTWTTTATCTCACCAGTCACATGCTGTATACAATGTCATACCATGTTCTTGGAACTGTTGGACTCCATTACCTTAGCGTAGCTAGTAGAGTTTGTCCTGATTGGGTTCGGTTGGGCTTTGTGTGGGAACCTTGAGCCTAACCCTGGTAAGTTACTGCACCTCAGAGGTATTTAAGGGCTCTCAGTTGTGGAAGAAGTGGCCACTGCTCATGAGGAAGCAGTATGGCATTAATCAGAGTTTGATGTCATTAATTTTATGAGCATGTGGACTTCCTTGCACAGTAAATACAGGYGATAAAAGCCAGAAGCTAAAAATCTATTTTTTTTTTAAAGGCAATAATTTCCAACATTTGGTCTTTCATCAGAAAGAATAAAATCAAGAAAACAGTAATTACTGGCAAGCGTTGGAAGTGCATCACTAAGAGTATGCACTGCCAAGGCACATATTCTCCACTCATAGAAAAGTTCAGACAAACCAGACAGGATGATTTTGTCTTTTAGTTGCCTGTTGTTTAGTACCCAAATGGTCTGCGTGTATTTTGTGTGTATGTGTGGGAGACCTAATTGGCTACACTAAAATGGCACTGACTGTTGAGCCCAATATGAAAATGCTGGGTTTTGCACCTGTTTGTGCTGCTGAACTGGAGAACAACGTCTTTCTGGCACACTTGTTGCRTTGGCAATCACCCTAGGCTATCTCGTTCCTCTGGGTTATCTATTACCAGCAGCAATCCCAAATCTCTGTTTTCTGCTGAGAGGAAATAAAATGAAAGACATTTCTAGCATTTGGAAGGGTTCTTGAGAGCTCTGAGCAGAAGCCTGAGCTTTAATATCTGCTGAGTTCAATGCTTGAATTTGCCAGTAATTTCACAGTGGTTGTGTTTTTGCTGCTGCTCAAGTGTGCACTTAGTGGTGAGCAGGTTCAGCAGAGACAAATGTAGATTCATCTCACAGTGTGCATGGGAACAGTGTGTGTGTGTATGTGGATGTCCAAGCCTAAACATGGCTATTATCCATGGGCCAAAGCTTTTCTGCAGATGTTGCAGTTGCGTGAAGCATTTGTGGGCCAAAGCAGGGACCATCTGGGTTGGGTAGCTGATACCCTCATCCGTGTACATCCTGCAAGGACATGGTATGGCTGTGCCAGAGGGCAGCAAGGGGAACAAAACCATGAATCAGCATGTTTGTTTCTGTCCTTCAATGCATGTTCTGATCAGCCATGGGCATAGATAGCCCTGGAGAAACTGGTTGTTCCCTTTTTTTCACTACTACTAATTGCTTCTCTGCTGCACAAAAGGCAGCAGCCCTGTGCAGGGCATGTGACTGAGAAATATCACAGATCTTAAAGCCTGCCTGTCATCCATCCCATCCCATCCCTTCCCATCCCTTCCCATCCCTTCCTATCCATGAGCCTGAGTGGCTGCTGCCTTTGAAGTGAGCACTCTTCTGTGCAGCTCTTTGCTTTCTGCAAATGTTGCAACATGTTTGTTTCAAGCAACTGCTTGTCAGCAGTTCTGGTGATTTTCTATATGTAAGAAATGGGAGAAATGAAAATRCTTATTGAACTGCAATACTGTGATTAAATTCAGAAATTATGGAGTTTTGGAATTCTTCTGTAAAGAATATTACTTGGTTAGTGCAGAATGTCCTTGCTGTCTGGCTTTTCTGAACAGTGGTGGTTTTCAGCTTGCTACATTTATTTAATGTTCAGCAGCATAACTGCAGAGCCCTCCTCATGTTRTAGAAAGAACATACAAGACACAGATCTCTGGAAGCTGTAATTCAAAGAGACTAAATACATCTGGCTTTTGGGGCTTTTTCCATGAATTTTTATCATATATATTGGACAAGTAAAAGTCCTATGGCAGGGATCCCTAACATTAAGACCAGATGTAAATCTGGAATTGTCTTTGCTCTGTTTTAATAAGATATGGGGTCTTTCAGCTGAGCTTCTGTATGTGAAGAGCTGTGAGGTCAATAGTTAACTTCCATAAAGTATTTCAGTAACAAGAGAATTTAACAGCCCAGAGGTGTGCCCAGCCTGTTCCTTCAGCAGCTGGAGGGAGCTGGGTCACCTGTGCAAAGTGTGGAGTCTGTCCAGAGCTGCTGGGCTGATCCCCCTTCCATCCCTGGGAGGATCCTGGGTGGATCCCGGGAGGAGCCTGTCCTGCTCTTCCTGGGGAGATTGGTGCCCGTGTGGGACACAGCTCATCTCTGACATTTAAAAACTGGCAGGAGAGAGTGTACTAGGGAAGCTGGAGAGGGATTTCTTAAATAGGGAAACTTTTAATTTAATTTCCTTTGCTTTCATTGTAACAGCTTAAAATAAAAATCAGGAGTGAAAAATAAAACGTCAACAAATTGCTTCTTTGCAGCTTTGTTTCACTCACTGATGTTCTGCAAATGCATCAAAGTTCTTTCCAGCCTAGTGCTTAAAGAATTGTCCAGTTTAAAGGTACCTGTTGTAATTGCCTGCTAAAGTAGGTTTTCAGACTACTGCTTGTTTACCAGATAGCTTTACTACAGGCCTGCTGCAGAAATGTGCTTGGAGAAGAAAAGGCAGACTCTTTCCTCCGGTGAAGCTTTCACAGCAGTAACGTTAAAACGCTCAGAGGAAGTGGTAGTTGTCTAGCAGCAGTTGCTTTTAAAGTTTGTAAATTAATTATAACTGGCTACAATGCAAGAGCAAGTAAAGAGCGATGATGTCAGAGGCTGAAGACAAATAATTCTTTTAGGCTATATTGTTTTAAATACATGTGTGTGCATGCCCACTTCTTCAAAGTCATGACGGAGAAACATGAGTTGTGTCTGCCCCTGCAAGTGCCACATGTTTACAGATAGGTTATAAAACACTGTAATATAATGAAAATAGTAGTATATCGTTAAGTATGTTGATGCTAGTTAAGACACCACCATAATAAATCCCATAAAGGTTTTAATAGACACCTCTGTCTTTTTCCTGGAGGAGGGTATACTGGCTTCTGCCTGGAGCAAAGTTTGTAATTTCTGTTCTTCAAACCACTTGAATCTTCAGTGACATCTAAGAAGCCCTGGATGTTGTCTGACACTTTTCTTGGTGCCAGTATATAGCAAAGTAATGTGTTTGATATCTAAAAGCTTTTGCAATTGCAATATGGAAACAACATCCCTTTTCAGAACATGTAATTTTTCCTGTGTGTGTGTTATATAGTGCATATTTTTCCAGCTTCTTCCCTATTTTTAATGCCCTGAAATAAATCCCAATATGTAGCAACTGTTCTAGTTTTTTATGTTTCAGGTGCAATCACTACCCCTTGCTTTTGTTAARATTCTGCCCATTATAAACTTACCTTCTAGCCATTAACTTCAGTCTTGCTCATTTTCTCACAGATTTTCATGGACTTCTGACTTTCCTGTTGGCAACAGTAGACATTTAGCATTGGCTGTAGCTCAAACCTTCCACCCAAGCTCTTGTGAGCACTTTTTTGGAGTGGATCCTTCCATTTTGCTGGCAAGAGGCAATCAGCTTGGGACTGGAGCAGGGAAGCTGTGCAGCATTTCACAGCTGCTCAGGGGTGTGAGGTTCGTCTGTCACGCTGGAGATGGCAKAGCTGATGTAGTCGGAGTGAAGTGATGCGGTTTGGACTTGAGCTGTGCACCAGGGGATAACATACTCACTCTGCAAAGCAGCACAAGCAGCATTGAACACAGGAATGCTGCCACTCTGCTGGACATGGCTGAGCCTTTCCTGAGGCTCCCTACCACAGTCTTTCCATTCTCTTGCATGGTGTCTACAAATACAATATTTTTTGGTGGTTTTTTTTTTGTTGATGTTGTGTTTTCTTGTACCCCAAGGAACACGATGTTCTCTGGCACAGAGTCTCCTGGTGTGTGCCAGCAGCCCACTGCAGCCTGATGCTCCAAGTGAGCCATGTGGGATGAAACTATGTTGGCTGTAGGGTGAAAAATTGTGCAGTATGCCTGAAGAGGCTCAAAGACAAGGCAGGGAGTGTTCATGGTCAGACTCTGGGGTAACACTTTCACAGGGAGGCAAAAAGGGACCATGTTACTTTGGGGTGAAATGCTCAACTAGCTGCTCATGGGAAGGAAGATACTGAAGAAATGCTTTCAAATTGAACAAAAAAAAAAAAAAAAGTAGATTTAGATTACATATTAGGAAAAGGCTGTGTGGGTGGTGAGGCACTGGAACAGGCTACCCAGGAAGTTGTGGATGCCCTATCCCTGGAAGTGTTCAAGACCAGAACAACCTGGTCGATTTGAAGGTATCCTTACCCACAGCAATGGGATTGAAATTATATGATCTTCAAGGTCCCCTTGCAAACCAAAACACTAAAAAAAAATCAACAAACAACCCTGTGATAGAGAAAATAAGGTGGCTTGTACTGTTTGTGTCATCTGAGCTGTGGTGTGACCAGTGGTTATTACAACTGGGGCAGTAGAAAACACTCTGATAGCAGATGGACTGCCTTCCCCTCTGATGGAGGTCCAGCATCACACAATTCCTTTCATGTCTTTAGCAAATCTCTCCTGCCAACCTCCCAGAAACTTCCTAACTTTCAGCATGCTCCAGAAGGCTCAGGGGAGGTGGGTGCTGATCAGTTCATGGGCAGTGGGGAGCAAAGCCACCTTCAGATTCTTAGGCCAAGGAAATGAGCTGCAAGCTGGGACAGCACAGCGCGGGGCGAAATGAACTTGGGTGCCCTCTGTTCATGACCATGGCAGCTCTGTCCTTTCAGTAAGCCAGACAGGGGCTCAGCTGCAGTATTTCTAGTTATGATTTCACATCTTTGTGCATGAGGAATGCCTTGGTGCAAATGCTAGGTGARAGTGCATAGGGGCGTAATCTAGACAATCTCTGCAGAGTCATCATCTTCCTAAAAGTCTGGATTTTATGCATGGGGATCTAATACCACTTCTTCTCCAAAAGAGCACCAGAACATTGAAATAAAAATCCTGAAGCTCCATGATGTTAGTCATTAGGTTTTGCTTCCAGTGACGCAGATTTTCCTATAACCTGCGTTCCTTCTGCATCTGTCCCAGCGAAAGATGACTTTCTTAGTTAGGGCCCTATTCTTCACTATAATGTTATCCCAAAGGGGACTTTGGTGGAAACAAAGCATGTGACTCTGGTGGGAACATAAAGCAAAAGCTGTGCAATAAATCCAGTCTTTATACATGGCTGTACTTTTGTGAGTGGTGGGAGTTTGCTTCAGTAAACTTCAGAACTGAAAATAATGATGAGAATCTTCCTGTTTTGTTATAGACTAATCACAAATACAGCAGTGGTGTGTTACCCAAATAAATCACTCATGGCAAGCTGCTTTGTGGCTTCCTGTGATAATTAATARTACCTGAATTGAAGTTGTCAGGTAAATATTTGCATTACACTGGTATTTACAATGTAATACAGCGTGGGCCTGTGTCTCATTGTATACCTATGCCTTCAGAGTAGGTAATTGGCACAGAAAGAAAAAGAATCCTCCTATTCAAAATTATATGGCACTTCCCTAGTGGTTCCTTTCCTTCTTGAGCCTGTTACCTTTTCAAGGAAGGAGATGGCTGCTGTTGTGCACAAGATTCTGGCTAATCCACCTATATCTCCATTGCACTGATAATATCAATGTGGTAGCATATGAACCTCAGATATAAATTGCAATAACATAATTTTTGCAGCATTTCTAAGGAAAATTAAATTGTGAGTTTCTAATACTTGTGAGTTTGTTTACTGATTTCCACAGAGCACAACAAAATTGGAGGAGCAGCAGGTTSTTTAGCTTTCTGGCACAGCTGGATAAAATCAGCTTTATCTGAATAGTGTTGCTGTTTTGCACTAGCTTTGCCACCCGTGCATTTTGGTTCCCCAACAGTGGGACAATGGATGACTTGGATCCTATTATTAACTTGTCTCAAAGTACCATGTAAAATTAATAAGCATAGAGAAAGAGTGCTTTGAGATCTTGAGAGAATTAAAGAGTGTCAGAGACAACACGGACTTAAATATGTAATGGGAAGTAAGCTGCATTCAGGGATTTCTGTAATAAAGATAATGGAATGTTGAAATGTAAGAGGGTCAGTGAGCTTTTGTTTTGATCTTATCTGCTCTGTAGAAAGTGCGGTAATGATGGATAATGTTACAAAACATTGGTATCCTATCATGTTTGCAACACGACTCAGGTAATATTGATAGGAACGACCTCTGCCATGACCACATTCCCAGACTGGGCCCCTCTGAGGTCTATTGTTAAAATGCAGATTGGGAATTCAGTTTAAACATAATCTGGGCTYGGTAAAACTAAGTGATACTTCTGATGAAACTGTACTGAGTGACTAAACCATTTCCTAAACCATTTTCTGCTGGGGTCACACTGCAATCAATTGCCTCAAATATCGCCTAGCTGAGGTAATTTCTTCAAGCTGATCTTGACCAGCCATTCCTCTCCTGTGTGCTTTTCCAGAAAAAAACAAATTTAATCTCTTGTTCCTAAACAATGGCAATTTGTATGCTGCTCTCAGCTCATAGAACTGATTGGGAAGTAACTACTGTTGAGCAGCATTTTCTGAAAATGATGGCGAATAAGTGCTATGGTTTGCTTGGTAGAGACATTTTAATTAGCACAAAGTAATTATGTGGGGTTTTTTTGTTTTTCCAGGGTAACCCTCTGTAATCTACAGGACACAGCAGAGAGCAGCCAGCCAGGGCATTGAGGTTTTCAGGTTCAAGCTTTGGGAATTTCCCTGGTTTGAGTGCTGACAGGAGACTTCCAGTGACAATTAGAGAGAGAGAGAAAAGCAGCTTGACATGACTTCTAAGAGATTGGTTGGAATGAAAATTGTCCCTCATCATGCAATCTCTTGGCAAATTTCTTACAGGTAAAGCTGCTTATATTCAGTACTAAATATGGCATTGTAAACCAGAAACCTCGGGGCAACTGAGGAAATCTTCAGTCTGTTCACTGAAAATGTTTTAAAGTCTGCTGACCTGGCRTATGGATTGTCATTCCTGATTCAAAAGTTTTCCAGCTAAAATCATGTGCWAAAGAGAGTGTTCCAAACAGTTGTCCTCATAAGGATCTCTACTTTTCCCAAAGACCACTAGAAATCTCTCCTGAGCCAGCGGAACCTGGCCTTAGTGATGCCTTCTGAGCCAGGTRGCACATTGGAGAATGATATGGGTTGTTTCATGCTGTTTTTGCTGAAGAATAATCAGCTCCTAGGTGAAACTTTAGCAGTATCTTTTTTCAAGACAGACAACCATCAGCATGACCTTCARCTCATCAGAGTTTCCAGAATGGGCAGTGGGGTGTCTCTCTTTCTCTTGTGGGTGTTACACTCATCCCTACACAACAGCCAAGGTCCTACTGAGAAAGGAGGTTTATTTCACCCGAGAGGTTTCTTCCACAGCAGGAAGTCAACAAAAGAGCCACATCTAAAGACTCCCAGGCTGTGTTCCTGGGTCAAAGTGTAGTTTTGCTTTGTGACACTGAATTACGAGTGATGTGAACTGTGCTCAGAAAAATGAAAGCCAACACAGGCTGCTGAAATTTGTATTAGAACCGGGTCAATCTAACTGACTTCATCACTCATTATTGCATGACAGCCACCACTGGGTGCAAGAGAATGAGCAGTTCCTCTCTTTGATGGTATTGATGTATGTCTCCATTATTCCAGCCAGTTCCACCCAAGATGCAAGCAACTCCTCCACTGCTGTTCTTTTATTATGCAACGTGAACAAAAATATTTCATGTATAACTGCCACAAACATAGTTTGCAACTTTTTGAATGAGTGATTGCGTGTTTGCACTAACTTTATTTAGCTTGAACAGCAAGAGTAAAATCATAGTCTTCAGCATCCACTGCCAACAAAGTGGGCTTTCTCCATGCTTCCTCACATGATCATTTGGTGCCTAAGTTAAACAAATAATGAATAATTATTTCCATTTAATGTTTCCCTTATTTTCATGTATTTCTGTATGTTCAAATGGGAAAGAAGAGCCTCTACATTCACAGCAAATGAGCTGAATACRATACATACATACACGTAGCACTGAAACAGGGTGATTTTCGTCTGTGAAATCTGAGAGATTCATGGTCATTRTGCAGGACACATGCAGAAAACCAGACCAAATGAAACAGCTGGAGTCATTGAAGAGCTACATAGGAATTTGGAGTGGGAAAAAAGTAAACAATGTGTATTATTCATCATTTGTCATTTGCAGTTGAAGAAAAGGAATGCTTCTGGCACATCTAAAGAAGTTTATGATTTATTTGAAGTAGTGAAAGAACTATAAAGCCAAATAGTAATATAAACCCCTGGGGATGTCTTGCTACAGTGTTTTACATAGCATTAGAGCCACTATAAATACTTGTACTGAGATAAAATCCTGGCAAATATTTGGCATTAAATGCTTGAGATATGAAACTCTTCATTCTTTGAAGTCAAGAGACTTTAGTCTTGTCCAGCAATGTAATACTAAAAACTGCTACCTTTATTTGAAAATCATTCAAATTCTCTTTAACTCTACACCCAGGCTTTTCTGGAGATGCCCCAGACGAGGAGTAGTGTTAGCCACAGCACCTCAGCTTTGTGGACCTGTTGTTGCAGCACAAGAGCTCCTTTAATTCACAGCAGGCATTGTGTGAATAGGTTTGCTTTTGACCYAGGAGAACACTGCCATTATTCAATTTCAGTAACCACTGCAAAGAGAAGCATTTCATATAAACTGGACAGATGGAACAAAATACTCAATAGCTTAAAAAAATAGTTGTCATCTATATTCAGCAGTCATTGTGAAAATGCAGCAAGCCCATCTGAGTTGCTATTTTCCAAATATTACCTATTAACTTCATTTCTGCATGCAAGCCTAAATAAGCAAACATGTACCTTCCTGAACTGGGAATGACAAATACCCTTGAGAGGCAGCATCACTTTAACAAATTATAAGTATGGAGCCATTCATGCCTGAACTTGATCCTGTTCAATCTGACATTTRTGGCACAACCACTCATAATTTTCTTCCTCCTGCTGCACTGCAGGTTAGTTGCTTTGTTTTGTAGACCAGGAATTCCATGTGTTAAGAGCATGGATGGAAAAAAGACAATGAGGGCTTAGGGAAAACTAAACCAAGAATTTACCTGTCATGGGTCTAAACCCGAGAAAGCACATGCTCTCCAAGTATGCTTGCTATGGTCTTTTATATAGCACTGAGAAGAGATGAGCTCAGACAAAAGTAGGTGTCACTGGAGAGGTAATTTGGGGCTCTAATGTTACRTAACTACTCCAAAATTCAGTTCAGTAAAGAAACTGCACACAGCAAATAATACAAAACAGTGCTGTAAGGAGAACAAGAACCACATGTCAATGTGAAGTCTCTCCCTAGAGTTGTAAAATAGTTGGGTCAAACAGGCTAAGGTTAAACTCAGGTTTTGTGAGGGATTTTTGTCTTCCTCTTGCCATTTAAACACACAGTTCATTTATCTTTTAAATGGCTCTTTCTCAGAGGGATGAGAATATGTCCTTATTCATATGAGATACGTTATTTTTCTCCCTATAACAGATGATCTTAGCAGGTAACTTCAAGAATGAGCGTGCACACTTCAGTTGGCTTTAGACACAACAGTTCCAAAATCCTGTATAGGATGTAGTGCTGAGTTCCATTTTGGCAGTTTGGCCACAGAAATCACCAACCTTTTAAGCAGAGCTCAAACACAGCTTGGCAATGCTGCTTATGGCCAAGAGTGAGCACAGCTGAAGCTCAGGCATGCCCAGTGAGTTATTCCTACACATGCTGCAGGGCAGGCGCATCTGTGTTTAGCAGTGTGAGCAGCCAACTAGCCCAAATGACAGATAAAATGTTCCCATTGCCACTGAAGTCTCTGCCATCCTTCGCAAGTGACTCAGAACCTGTGAACATCTCTTTCCTGTGAGAAGAGTATAATGATTTGCCTTGTCCATTCTGATTTTCTTCTCTATTTTTTTCCCTTCCCAAATTATAGGTGCTTTCAGTGCAGTGTGATGACTTCCCAGATGCAKGTTCCCTTTGCACAGTCTTTACCATGATCCCCAGGAAGTTGCATTGTCCATTACGTTCTTCACAGTCTCTCAACAGTTTAGTTATCTTTCATTATGTGTTGCTGAAAGGAGGATAGCCCCTGGCCTTCCTGCCAAAAGAGTTAATGTTCCTGAATGGGTCCAAGCTTCCTCTTTCTTGCCCAGCTGGTTTTTCTGCTGCTGTGCTGGAGGCAGCAATTGCGATGCATTTGCCTGCCGATTTCACTACCCCAGTCCCTTATGGCCTATGTGCCACATACATTGCCTTTCAATGCATGTATGCTAAAGATTTCCTAGGACAGAAAAGCCCTAGGAGGGTTCTGCAGAGACTGAGGGAAAACAGATGAAAGTGTGAAAGCAGGATTGAAAACACTCGTTTAAGCTCATTGAAATAAACATTTACAGCTTTTCTGACCTTTTCTTATAGATCATCTCAAGCCCTTCATCAAGTTCACTGTGATTTAAAATTTAGAGCAATGCTTCCTTTAGGCTGTTATATTAAAGTCCAGATGCGAGTGAATGTTCAGGCTCAATCTCAAATTTTCCACCAACTTCCAAAATCATAACCTGCAGGCAATTGCAAGAAGGTTGGCTGCACTTGCCTATTCACTGATCCCACACAAGGACTCTTTGTATGCAGTGGCACAGGGATGATGCAGTTTCCCCATTACTGCTTTGAAACAAAGAATTTACTAACAATTTTTTCAGACACTGCTTTTAGCATGTTCTATTCTAGTCTTTACCTTCCAGGATATTTTCTTGTTTGCGCTAGTGAAATACTATCCACATACAGGATAAAGAAATATTTTTCACTATCTAAAATTTATGCTTCTGTTGCCACATTAAATATTCTGCATCTGCTCTTCACATAGGCTGTAGATCTGTGTCACAATGACTTGCACAGAATCCCTTAGCAAGGGTGATGCAAATAGGACTTCTGCAAACCAGTTTTGACTTTAGTCAAGGAGGTAGGATAGAATTTAAGAATATAATTTTGGGGGAACAGCTCACATTGCTGCAGGCCCAGGGACAGGAGTGAGCATGTTTYCATGCTTCACTCATTCTGGTTTGTGCTAGCAGGGAAGGAGTCTCYCCCAGCCTGAAATGCAGCTGCCCAGCCTGACTAGAACACTGCTTTGAATTACTGGGCTAGAGTGCTTTTGCAGCCCCAGCTCAGACTTCATCCTCTGTTCTGTTCAGCAATTTCCTTTCCAGGTCTTTACCCTGTCTTCCTGATGAAATTTTGTCCAAGAGCTCATTTCTGACACCCCAAAGATGTGATTCCTGTGTCTCCAATGTCATTCACAGCCATATTGCACATTCCTTGCTGACCATGGAGCCTCAGGTTCATCTCAGGCTGTTGGCTGTTTTGGCTAAGCCTGTGAGCTCTGCTCCTGTTCTTAGATCAAATTCAGGATTGAGGAAAGCRGGGATACATCCTGTACTTACTTGTGTATGCCATTAAAAGGAATAAAGTGATGTAGTATGTTTATTATTGTTAATAACTTGCTGTAACAGGTAATRTAATGTAAGAGGTTTACTTGTTTTYTGGKTKTTTTTTTTTAGCCTAATCATATTTGCTGTTAAGTGTAGAAGCAGATATGGYTGAACATCTCTCCTCAAAGAGCAGAAATACGGATTCTTGAGACATGAAGTCAGGAAAACAGTTCATAGATTCTTCAAARGGCATGCTACTTAGAGATAAGAACTTTAACGTCAAATCTGTGACCTGAGTCCCACCACCCCTCTCCTCTCTGAAGGTTTCAGGATTTGGAGGTTTGTGGGTGGGTGTTGCCTCTTGACCCTTCCTGCAACATCATAGTTACAGGAAAATCACACTGAATCACTCTGGTGGTGCCTCTTGCACATCCTGTGTTTCACTGAACTTCCCCATTCTCTTTCTTTCTCCTTCCACCTCCTCACCCCCACCCAGCACTGCACAGCCTGTTCTGCACACCCTTCTGCACTGTGGCCCCGCTCTCAGGCCRCTCTGTACCCTGGCATTTCTCTCCCTGCCCATGGGCAGCAGTCTTTGCTGGAGCTGGGCTTTCTAATTGAACACTGGCCTGAGCTATAAAATTGTGTAAAATCATAGGAAACTTTCCAAAATCAGGAACATTTTTAAACCCTTTGAATTTCATATGAGAATGAATCATAGAAAGAGTCATTTTCTTCTCATGCTGAATAGGGAACTGCATTAAAAYTGGGAAGGAAAATTACTTGTAAAACAACTTCATTTGTTTCAAGTTAAGGCAGCCACTGCAAGCTTTTTCAACTCTCCCTCTACCTTTTTTGCCTAATTTTGAGAAAAAGAGACAGTTCTTCTCCCCCTCACCCTCCCAAGAATCAAAAGAAACATCTTGTTTTGAGGTTGAATTAAACATTTTAATTCACTGTGAATGCTCCCTTACCAAAGCCAGATTGACTGTTTTACTTTGACTTGTAACAAAATCATTTTCTCAGTGTCACCAACTGAATTCATAATTCCCACAGCTTGAGGGAAAAGCCTGCCTTGAGTCCAGGACTGGAAAATTGACTTGATGCTGCATTTGACTTTGGTGATCCATGGAGAGACAGGACATTTGAGCCACCTACAGCTCGGTGACATCCTCGAGTGCCCAGGCAGCCATGGCAGGGTGCAGGTGTGGTTGGCAGCGCCTGTTCACATCTAGATTTTGAGCTGTGCCACAGGAGTCTCTAATTCCTGTGGCTGGGCCAGGTGAGCTGTGAGKGGGGTGCTCCTTCCCAGAGATGAGGATCACTCCCTCAGCTCCAGCCCCACTGATTCCATGAGCAAACAGCCCAAGGCAGCTCCTCTGAACCAGGCCTGCCATTCCACACAGCCCTCTATTCAGTTTTTGGGCTGGAGCCTGCTGCTTCRCTTTCCAAATTTTGTTAATTTCAGTGCATATTGCTGCTGGCTATGCTTCTCAAGAGCTGGTGGGTTTTGTGCTGCAGATGGGAAATGGGCACATGAAGGATCTGTCTCCAAATGCAAGCCTTGAGGGCCCTGAATTCGGGAACATTAGTGTCACGAAACCAAGAGCAGGTGGAGATGTAAAGCATCTGCATCTCRGTGCACAGGGCTGTGTCCAAGGGATTTCTGGAGTGAAGGGAAACAAAATCGCTGGAACCTGTGCTGGAACCAGATCCTTAGTGCTGATATCCCCCCTGAGCAGGAGAGAATCCAGGCCTGGATGGGGATTTGCATTTTAATGTGATGCACAATACATCTCAATGGCAGCAAAAAGGAGGAGGAATGTCTGGAGGGAATGCTTTAGAGCATTCTAGGAGGGTGGGAAATGTCTGGGTGGGATTCCTCCAGCTAAAGGGAGATCTGGGCTCTGTGCCACCAAAGCAAGTCTGACAGGCCTTGTAATGTCACTGCAGCTCCCCCAGGAGAAGGTGTGAGCATTGTGACTGTCCTGTTGTTCCCAGCCCYGGGAGGAGGGATTTCTCCCACTGTCTCTGAGGCAGCAGAAGGACTGTTCAGTAATGCTTCCTTTGCCCTTCACTCCCTGTTTTCACGGGGACACTCATCTGAAAGGGATCCTTGGCCACAGCAACAGCTATGGGGTGGCCACTGTCTCTCCTGGCTCTTGCTCAGTGGCAGCCCTGGAGAAGGGAATCAGCCACTACYGTGCTTACAATGCACTGAGATTTTAGGAACTGTACAAAAATCAGCTAATTCTTGTAGAATCTGAATGATCTTGTTAAGCATGTGTTTAACTGAGGTTATCCAGCTTATTCTCCTGGCTCTTGGGAGATCAGGGCAGGTAGCATGGCCAGGGGCTGACTCATTGCATCACCTTTGAGGAAGAAAGGAGACAAATTGAACCTTTCCCTACAGGAGACTTCCCATTCTTCTGAAGGAAAGCAAGCAGAGAGAAATGCAAAGTGCAGAAGGAAAAAAGTAAGCCAAGATGAAGCAGGAAAAAAAGATGGAGAAAAATACAGAGGCAGAAGGAAAGACTAAATGCCATAAAGCAAAGATGTGACTGTGAAAACAACCCCCCAAATGACAGAGGGAGGGAAACCAGGGCATCTCTGGGGATATGGAATTTGCTGCACGGGCAAATCACTGAGTAGCTTTGCTCTTCCTCAGCACCTCTGCTTTCCTCATGTTCAATATTGTTCAGTGGATACCACAGGTGAAGGTAGGCAATGGAAAATGTGTGTGAATGCAGTCATTCAAGACAGAAAAAACTCACCACATGTTGTACCTTGTAGTTCAAATAACTCAAACAAACAAATGCAAGCACATTTTTCACTCTCTCTTTCGGTCACTGTCTCTTAGCTGGATGTTTTGGGTAGCAAAGCACAGGATATAGTGGAAAAACTACCATAATCTTTTGATGCTAWACCCCTGGTATCTGCAAAATCAATGACTTTTATTAGAAACATAGGGTCCTGCACAGACCCATGTGCAAGGGGAAAAAACATGGGCTTTGGGTTTTGKCATATTTCACCATTTTGTTGCTCTTTTATATTAGAAATGCACCCATCAAATATCGCTTATACTTCTCCCYCTCTATAAAACTTCTACCTTCACAGCTTCTCCCCATCATTTTCTCATGTTCTGTTTCTAYCAGACTGCTCTGGAAGACCTTCCCTCTCCTTTCAGAAAGGTATCTATTGCAAAGCTGGGTTTTTTTCACTGGAAATGTGAAAAACCATCTCACACCTTTCCTCATGTTTGGAGTCCTCCCCTGTCCTCTTCAGTGCACCAGAGCCACAGTGCACAGAGCTGGAGGGAGGCAAGAATTCTGCCAGGTGCTCTGAGGCCCCAAAATGTCCTGCACCGCCCCTCTGCTGTCAAGGAGAGTCACATGAGAATCATTTCCAGAGGAGAGAAGTAATCAAAAATAGGACAAAGGGGTCAGATACAGAGCTTGGGACTTATGTGTAGACCATGCAGTGTCTAAAAATGTAGGTGTCCATCTTGGGCAGGCTGCTTCAGAGTCAAAACAGGACCTGTTTGGTCACTCAATGGGAAGGATAACAAAGCTCCGAGTTTTCAACACTGGCTCCGAGTTTTCAACACAGGAGTCAATTGGCAGGAGAAATTAAGCCAGATATCTTCTCTTTCTGCTGCTCCCCAGTGCCTGAATCAGAGCTATATCCTGGGTGCTCTACATCCCCTCAGGACAGAGAGTAGTGACCACCTTTGTGCTGGCCTGAGCAGCTGTTCTTACTGCTTGGAAGGTGTTTTCCACTATGTCAGTGCCTCCCTCTGTCCCTGTCCTTGCTGCAGCTCAGAAGGTTTCTCCAGAAAAGGGCCTTGGGTCTCCCACCAGATGGGCTATAATGTTACTAAATCAGATTTTCTGGTTGTGGTGGTTTAGGTGGTTTGTTTTTTTGGTTAGCTGATTGATTGGTTTTGGTTTTGCTTTGTTGATTGGCTTTCACTTGGTTTGGGTTTTTTCCCTTCTGTGTTGTGTTTTTGAGTTTGTTGCTGGTTTTTTTTTGTTTTGTTTTGGTTTTTTTTGTTTTTGTTTTTGTTTTGGGGTTTTTTTTTGTTTGTTTTGTTGGTGGTTTTGTTTGTTTTTGTTT
>NW_026623250.1:1852715-1866030 GCF_030028575.1 Malurus melanocephalus | reverse complement strand
GCCCCCAGCTTCAGGAAATTCATAATTTTGACCCATAAGAGGAAAAGTTTCGAAGTGTAGGGTAAGGGATGCCCATAACTGAAAGATTCAGCTGGGGAAGGATGGAGATGCAGGAGCTTCAGGGACCTGACTGCATTGCTTTCAGGCTGAGAAGGAAGCTGAACACAGATTTCCCATTTCCTAGGTAAGCATTCTGCCACTAGGTCAAGAGCTGACTTTATTTATTTACCTACAATTGCAGTTTTGTTTCTCATTTTATTGATGGCACAAGTAAACACATAAAATTTGTTCTCTTAAGAATGTGCAAAGGAATTGGAAATGTTATTGGGAATTGGTAAAAAGTGCATGTGACTGATTATTCTCATTTTTAAAAGATGCAGCTTGAAAACGCTCCTTGGTCTGGAGATAAAAAATTCTATTTGATTTTGGTGACCAATCACACAGTCCAGCTATTGAGGAAGCAGAAGCTGTGGYACAGCATTCACAAGTAAGGACACAGACTGCAAGATGTTCCCATGCATTATTCAGTGAATAATTCTAAATAATGAAAACACTGAAATCTGTGTGTGGATGTAATATGGGGGAACAAATTAAATGTGTTGTTAATAGGAGAAGCTGATCCAGCTCCAGTGGAGACCAGCACCAGCTCTCGGTGACCCACGGGTCTGTGTAAGGTGAATTTATTGTGTCCCAGCAGCAGGAATCCAAGTCCAGCAATCTCTAGTGGATGGTAGGTATCATTCAAAGTGACAAAGCAGTTTCCAGAATMCACAGGCTTCACCCACAGGCTATGCCTTCACTGCAGAGTCCCCTTCTGAGCGATTTCCATTCTCCAGGTCGCTCCTTGGGAGCTGGCTGCAGTCAGCTGGGACACTGTTGGCATGGCACCCGCCTGGTGTCTGCAGCTCCTGGTGACCCTGGGCTGTGGGCACTGTGATTCCAGCCTGTTCCCCCTTCACTCTGCCTCTGTGTGGAGACAAGCCTTGAGTCGATGGCAGCATGCAGTTTCCAATCAGACTCTGTTCTTACACACAGCAGAGGTGCTTATGTGTGTCAGTCTGTGGGCATTACGGCTTTGTATGCGTTCGATGGTTTTACTCAGAGCTGCAGCAAAAGTTCAAATACTGCAGGGTGATAGCATTCAAATGCCACAGAGCAATAGCTGCCTCATCCCTTAAGGTACACCTCAAAATAATCACATGAATAAAAAAACGTGAACTGTTGAGGCAAAAATAACTCATGACCAACACCTTCTTGGAATTTTATATGCCATATTGTGACCTAGAGGAGAGGGGCTAAAGCTCACAGCTGTTGCAGCAAATTTCCCTGTTGCTTTCAAAACGTTCCTACTGGATGCAAGGCAAAACTTCAGGAAAGTTACTGAAGGGGAGTGGGGAATAACATCACATTTATACGYAAACAAGAAAATTGGACCCCGGGAAAATGTTTGCCAAGCTGCAACTTGTCATAAAGCCAAACACAGGTATATGAATTGAAGTAAAAAGCTGCACATACTTTTACTGATTTTTGATGCATTGTTAATTTTGTCCATGCAGACAATGTTACAATGTTGCTGGGCTGCAATTAAGACTCTGAAGCGGCAAAAAGAACAATAACAAGAAATTGAGTAATTTGTTTGAAAATAAGACAAAAGCAACAATATAGGGAGAAAGGAAGGAACTTGCAAAAGAACTACTTACTGCTTTATTTTTAACATTCATCTCCTTAGCTATAATAGTGCTTAAAATACCAGTCACAAGTCATGGCTSTGAAGGAAAATACACAATGTTTTCTGATGATTGAGAGGTTTATTCTAGAGGGAGAAGAGCATCTTGGGGGTTCAGCAGGTTTGAAATGCTGCACAWGAACTCAGAGAGAAATTGATCTAAAACATGCAGTAAATGGATTTACAAGTCTTATTGACTACCTTGCTGAGTTGCTGGTTCCAAAAGGCTCTGAAGYGCAAGTCTGTAATAAAGGTTTTCCTTTCAGATATTCAGCCTGTGCAATCTGCTGGCATTCRGCATTGATACAGGCTTTTATTTTTACTGGAAAAATGCAAGAGGCAGGTTGATGCGGTTTTTCTTTTCTCAGGTTTTGCTGATCTGAAATCATAGGTGTTTTGAAGTATGCAAGCCCTCAAACTTTTGGGATGCTATGTTGTAGAATGAAGCACACTTTATTTTACTTTAGCTGTAGCAGAGCTCCAAAATACTGTGGCTGCATAGCTGCTAGGCTTTATTCAAAACACTTCAGAAGTCTGGCTCAGGCTGTGTTTTTACTAGGACCACAAAGTTGGATAGGAAAAGCTGGATGATTTTTCTTCCCCCGCCCCCCAATCCTCCAGCTTTTTCCTGCTGTGAGGATGTGTGTCTGTTATCTAAATGTGTGTTGTCACAGGCTGTAGTGCCATGCCGTCACCATGTGATCTTTTACTCCTATGCCTGTAAGAGGCATGCCGAAACGAAGAACTGTCTGCCAAGTGGTTTGMTGAAGAAACCATGTCTGTAAATTGTGTTTTGATTTGGCATTATAGAGTAGGTGTGACCTTCACCTTGAGGTTTGGTGCTGAAACTGTTCTGGCCAGTAATGCCTCATTTGAGAAGCTTTAGCTGAAAGAAGGGAGTTTGGATTTTTATGGAGGGAGAAAGGTGTCTGAGGGGAACAGCTTGGGATTTTTTTGAAAAACTAATGCTACTGACTTCAACTGTAGAGTTTTAAGACTRTTGTTGTCCCAGGAGCCTGGGCCAGAGCTCCCATGACCAGTTCTGAATATTTTCAGCTGCTCTGTCACTAAAAATATGGAGAGCGTGGTTACCTCTGAAAAATGAGGTATCCTGAACAGCTCTGGCAGTTGTCCTTGCTTGCAGCAATTCAGCCTGGGACTGAACAGAAATAAAATATCAAACTCTGAGGAAGCCACAGAAATACAAAAAGGACCCACAAGTCCTCTGGAAAGATACAGAAGGAYATCCCATTCCCCATCCCAAAGTTTRTTTCCTAACCAAAACTGTTCCTCTGCAAASCCTCTCCATGGGAGAGATGAATAATTTTAGGTTGAATAAAAATATTTAATCTAGTTAATTTAGGGCATATTACAAAGGCATGGTCTATCCTCTGTTTGTACTTTCAGTGTGGAGAGAGACTGGCAGAGTTCAAGGCTTAGCAGAATTTAAACTTGCTGAAGGACAGCCATTACTGAAACTGTGAAAGTCATTCTGTCAGGGTTAACAACAGTGGAAATACGAGACTAGGTATGGAATCCTTGATAGCAACCCTCTGAAAGTCTACTTTCCTTTCCAAAAGCAAGTTTTTTTAATCAAACAGACATCAAAACAAGGTGCAAAAAGAACACAGAAATGTCTGTTTTCTAAAAGGCAAAAGTTGTGAAGAAAATCTTCCCCAAATCATAACTCTTCTATCTTCTAGTTCAAAAGAGCTATGATATCTCAGAAAGATGGGAAGAAAAGAATAAAGTTCAAAACAATGCAGTGTTTCATTGTGGGTTTTTTAAGCTGAAGCAATCAATACTATTTTTCTTTATTTTTCTTAGCAACATCCTTTTCCTCACCAAAAAGTTATGGCTGTCAGATTTGRAACAGATTAGCCTCCTTCCTAGGGGTATTCCTTCAGTGGGTATCTAGCTTTGGTGAGATCTCTGATGAAATGGGATTTAACTAATTTCAATCAGATTGGATAAAACAAGCGGAGTGACTGCAGAACCTGAGAGCTCTGACCAGGTTAGTAGTGAGCCTCACTGCCCACCGAGGGCTTTCATGTTGAGTTTTGTGCTGCTGTGGCATCCTYCTGGCTATATCCAAGTCAGACTGCTGTCAGATTTCTGTGCCCAAGTGTGGCTGCAGCAGCAGCTGGTCTCAGCACTGATTGCCACAGAAATGTCCCCGCAGTGTTGGCAGCTTCTAAGGCAATTTCTTTCCCTTGCCACAATCCAGGCTTGCAGTCTGAAGATGGAACTCTACAAAGCTGTTATTGCAGAGTGCTAGTTTCCAAAGATTTGTTATCAGCAGTGTGGGAACAGCAGCTTGAGCAAATTTAGATGAAGATTAGAAAAATATTTCCTGCCTRTGAAAGCAGAACAATATGCCAAGAACGTGTGTGAAGCCCATAATTTGGTGTTTTGCAGCTCTAAACTGTGAGGAACAGCCTTGCACAGTCAGGGAAGAATGTAACCGCTGTGATTTTGTTTAATCTCTGCTTTTGAAAGTCTGCATTGTGTTGTGAGATACAGCAGCAGCGGGTGTTACCGTGACTCGGTGTGTGAATAGATGTGAAGGTGTGTGGGCTGATGCGAGCACGCCTTGCTGYGAATGCTGTTCTGTACCCTGGCACCATGGCTCATGTGAGGGAAAGGCTGGGGGTGCACGTCCTCAGCCAGGAAAAGGCAGCAGTACCTTCCCTTTCCATCCCTTCTTCCTGGGCCTCAGGCAGTTCCCAGTGCTGTGCTCACCTTCCGTGGATGTTCGAAACTGGGGAATKGGATACAGTCTCCCACCGTGCAGGGCAGGGGGATGGAACAACACACAGGGAACAAAAAGRGAAATTAAATCCCCCATGGCGCCAGGGTAAATCTCTGCCTGGAATACGGTCCAGCATAAAGCTCTTCTGGAGCAATTTTGGGCATGCAGATAAACCACGTCAGCTGTTCTTTGATTACAAGCTGTGAGCATGCTCTTGCCTATGGGCTATGTGGAGCAACTCTTTTCCTGAGCAGGGAGAGAGGCACGTGTGTGTATCTGCCCTGGAGTAAGAGCATCCTCATGGGTGGCTACCCCGAGCAGCCAACAGCATCCTGGTTTTTCTCATCTCGGCTAAGCCTGTGAGAAGCTGTTTGTGAACTCTGTGTGCAGATATTCAGAAGAAAATAGATTGTTTAAGAATTAAATATCAGCTTTTTTTTTTTTTTAATTATTATTTTTTCAGGAAGAGAGAGGATTTCCTGGCATATTTTAATTTCAAATTTGTTTGTGGTATTTACATTTGCATTCAGCTGAAGTCCTCAGCACTAACAATGAAAATTCCGTGGCTCTACAGCAGMGTCAGACAATGCCAGCAGGGCCTTTGGCATCACGTGAAATGATTAACATGAAATTCTCTGCTGTTGCAGTACATCATGAGTGTGATACATTTTTTTATCAATGGATGCTAAAAGTGAGCATGTTAGGAGAAAACTCGTTATTCCAGACACAAAATCCTCTGCTATAAACCACAATATACATCACTCAAATGAGCTGCATATAGCAGAAGAAACTATCTAGCAGAAAAACAATTTTCTTCTGCTATTTTTTTGGACATAATTTATATATTTACAAGCATTTTAACTATAAGCAGGCAGATATTTTGAATATTGAGTTATGTGGGATACAGAGACATATTATTTCAGTATGTGAACAACTACTCTGCATTTGTGATAGCAACAGGGGCTCCAATCAGCCTTGTGACACAGCACACTTTTTTTTTTTATGGTGCATGGTTTTATTCAGTTTTCATGCTGAAAATAAATCAATGAAGCAAAATTTTAATCTAAATTTTTCTGTAAGTTTTTGCCTTCAGAATTTTGTTTTGACYGGTATTAGCCCCTTACATTTTGTTTTACCTTATTTCCACAGGAGGTTTTTGAAAACTTTTCTATGCCACTATCTTTTATTCTACACACCATACTATGGGAATACTTTTTCCTGTAGCATTTTCAGTGGCACAAGGAATGGAAAACACAGGGCACTTCATGTTGTTTGTACATGTGGAAATGATGGTTATATGCATTTTAGTGGTTAATTATAAGTTAATTCAACTTTGTCTGATTAAATTCAATCTATTCTATGAATATAACCCTTGTATAATGGGAGAATACAAGCAGAGACAACAAGTGCTAAACATTTAAACCTTGAATGTATAAATCTTGTTACAGGATTCCTTTTGGGCCAGATCTGCTATATTCCACTCTGCTCTTGATTGCTSGAGTTCACACTGACCCAGCTATCACACAATTAAGAAAAACAGGACATGCACAACAATAACTACAAAGGCCCAGAGAGGAAGTGAGAGCATCATGACCGCTTGCCACGTACACAAAGACTCTGAGATGCCAGATGTATGGTTTGGGGAATGCTGGTGCTGCTGTGGGATTCAGAGGAGCTCATTCTGTGCCTGGGGAGATCGGTCTGTGTCACAAGCTGAGGTCTGTGCTTGTCAAAAGACCTGGGATTCAGAAGAGAGGAATGACTCGACCAGCAGGCACAGCCAGAGAGCTGTGGGGATTTGTGCCATGGCGATTTGCTCAGCTGTAGGGCCAGTGGACATTAGGAACCCTCTGTACCCTCTGCACCACGYACTTGGGTGCATCATACATCCAGATTGCAGTCTTGAAACAACATCTGGAGGAAATGTAAGAGCCTGTGTTATTGAGAGGAAACCAGACAGCCCAGGAGCCCTCCTGCTTTTACAGTGGGTGATTTTTTCCTGTTAGGTTTCTCATCACAGCAAAACAAGGAAGAAACAATGAAGCTGGGAAGAGCCCTGATGTTCACAACAGCAACCCCTCATAAACTAAGGGAGGCCCCACGTGACACCTCAGGCAAGGCTGCTGCATGCAGTCATGCTCCTGTATTTAATGGYATCAAGCTTGTCACACAAGACCCCCAGCTGGATGATACCTACCCCTGACCTGCATGCAGCAGGTGAATCCCCCGGGGAGATGGGCTCTTGCTTGGAGCCTCTCTGCTGGATGGTTCAGCAAAGAGGCAGACAACACACACCCACCACCCTCATCTGGAAGGGAGATACTGATCCTAGAGGGAAGCCCTGACTCTCCAGGCCAAGGTACAGCTGGTACCTGTGTCACGGTCTGAGTGCACATCAGTGCCACCAGTAACCCTTTCCAGCCTGGCTTTCTTGGGTGGGGCAGTGTGAGGAAGGAGCAGGCATTGGTCTCAGCACTATCAGGCAGTGTCTGTGCCCCTGGGGCTCTCAGGCTGAACACCAGTCCATGTCTGCAGAGGTGTCAGGGGCCAATATGTACAAACCTCTGCTGTGGCTTTGTTCCTGTGTGCCCACGTTGTCCAAAGCCCCGGTGGCAGGTGTCTGCCACTGCCACTGACACGAGTGTCACACCATTCCTGCCAGTGCTAGGCTGGATGCCAGTCCCAGATGGGACAGGTGGGACTTTCCTGCATTTCCTCGTTGGCAGTGCCTGTCATCCCAGTGCTGCAGGGCTCTGCCTTCTCTCTCACAGACTGCTGTCTCAAGGATACAAGGATGCCATCAAAAAAGAGATAGTGTGCAGGAGTCAGCCCTAAGCAGTCTGATCCTGGACTTAGTTTTATAGTAGCTGYAGAAGTTTCTGGATATCGATTTTCTTTGCCTTTACCTTCTCCTCACCCTTTGAGGCGTGCAATCCTTCTCCCTTTCTGCTGTGCTCTGAGCCRTCAGAATTGTCCACTGACAGTGGATGGATGAGAAAAGCTGCCCCTGGTAAGTGAGATCCTAACCTCACCCTTTCCAGAGGCTAGTTCATTCCTAGTAGGCTCATAACTTTCTGGGAACTTAAATTTCCAGCTAAATGTGACTCCATGTCTCCAGTGGCAGAATTCTTCTGATATTGTGAGGTGTTTTGTGTGGTGGTTTTATTTTATTCTGGAGTTTTTTGTGGTTTAAAATGTATGTTTTAAATGTGAATCTGAGGATGCAAAGGGGCTGGGTATAGATTTTTTTTTTACTTCCTGTTAATATGAGAAATATATTTTTCCCTAGATCTGGTATATGCTATTTTTTTTTTTTTTTATTTTGTGGTATTGCTTATGAGCTTTGAATACACAATAAAAATACAAATTTCAAGCTGTGATAATAGCTATCAGTTTGGTGACAAAAGTCTGCTTGGGTGGGAGACATGGGGAGGAATGGAATGCATGCTAATGTGGTGAAGGAGGAGGTAGGGGAGGTGATGAAAATGTTGCCAACAGGAATGAAAGGAGTGTAAAAATGCAGTCAGTAATCTGGGCTTCCTCCTGCTATTTTTGGGAAGACATTCTTTGTCCAAATTAGGAATGAGAAGTTCCAGTGGGCTGAGTGGTGGCTGCTGGGGGTGTAGGAAGCACTGCTGGCACCAAAGGGGATGGTAGSATCTCAGAGGACAAAATCGTGGTTGGAACTAACACATGTGTTGTAAGATTTGCTGCTGCGTCTCACTCACAGGGAACAGACATTTCTGCTGTGAGGCTGTTGCCTGTGATGAAAGGAAGTCCTAAGATCCTCTGCTGAGCATAAAATAGCARAAAATGTAGTGGGCCTGTGGAAAAAAGCATGCAACCCTAGCCTAGTGGTGTCACAGAAATATCTTTTAGATGTCAGAGGGGGTAATGCTGCAGAGATCCCATCTAGAGATGAGTACCTAAGTCTGGTTTCTGATTTGGAAAGACTTCCGATGCGAGTTGGGCAGAGCAAGGCTCCTAGAAATGTCAGAGCAGTGGAATCCTATCCTAAGGGCCAGACTCCCAACTTCTTGCTGTGCCAGTGGAGAAATGGACATGGTGGGCCAKTCTCTGTAAATATCTTGAGAAGCAGAGTGGTTTAATACCAAAGTGGAGAAGAAGTCACAGCTGAGAGAAAATACAGATTTCAAAACAAATGCCTAATAACCAACCCTGAAAGAAACTGAGTAAGGAATTAGCAGCATATTTTTTGTTGTAATTTTAGTGAAGTATTTTAATACCTATTCATTCTGTTGGGGACTTAAACCTGGGGGGGTTTTTTACATTTTGCTTAATCTTTTTATGAAACAAAAAATTTTGATGGATTTGCCTGGAGCAACAGGGCCTATGTGCCTTCCAGCCTCATGTTTTCCATGAAAGCTGTATTCATTGGACGCTTTAGTTTCTGCAATGCTTAGAGCAGATCTGCTATGGACTCAGCTTCTTGTATGTGTTAGCCAGAAMCTCTTCCAGCCAGAGCTGTTTCTAGAAAAGAGTGGAGCATGTATTCATCTCATCCCATAAGAGACCTTCCCTTGCTCAGTGCCAGACTGACAATAATCAATWGTATTTGCTAAGAGTCTCTGCCAAGAACTATTTTATCAAAGTGGAAAATGTCTATGTTTATCATCATAGAAAGCCTTCAAAGATCACAGTGTTGTGTGACTCTGAGTTGACATGCAGCTTCTCCCTGACTGACTGCAGCTGGCTGAGTACCACTTGTGACTTCATAGGAACACATTTGATCTAAGCCATACCCAGAGAGGTGGCAGTCACTATTTTGGTGTGACATGGATGTTACTGGTTTGCGTATGACAGCCTGGTCATGGCAGATCACTCCTCCAGGACACTGAGAGATGGTTAACATGGGGATGGCAGGGTCAAGTCTGAGCCTGCAGGGGAGACAGTGGTACATTTCCTGGTTAGGTGAAGCTCTTAMGTTCCTGAACACAGCCACGAGTCAGAACTGAGAAGAATCATTTGGGAATCCTCTGTGAAAAGCCCACTTGCAGCTCAGCGCGGCTCAGCAGCTGAGACAGTCCTCCAAAGCRTACATCCCACAGGGGTTTTTGCTTTGTGCATTTTCTCTTTCCAGGGTCCAAATCTGGATCCAATCCTTGGGATGGCAACATCAGTCTTCCTAATGCTTGTGAGACTGATATTTCAACCTGTTTATCTTGACCATATCAATAAAATTCTGCCAGAGYATTCAAAGCCTTGGTGCTGGTCTTGGAAGAGGGATCAATGTGCTGAAGGACCTGTACTGGCTTAAATGATAAAACAGCTCCTTTCAYCAGCTTTAAATATTTTGAAAAATAATGTTTTACTATAGCACTYTCATGACCACCTTCTCAATGGACATCTCTGGTATTTAAATAAAACAACAACCCGCACTCCTGCAAGATGCAGTGATTTCTCCTGAAAACTTAGAAATGGTTTGCCCTTTGGCTGCTGCAAATGATTATAAGCTTTGCCTTATTACAGTCATTCTTCTGGAGAAAGGTAGTAGTTATGGTGTGATGGTTCCCATCACACAAGAAAAAGAAATCTTCCTCATTGTGTGAACCAGGGCAGGCTCAGTATCCTGCAGTGCTGGCAAATAAGGGTCAGAGATTGTCAAAAGCTTCAGAATTGGTCTAGAAATTTTCAGTTTATTGACAAAAGACCTCCAAGGCTTCTCTGGGGTTTCATATGTCTCTTAAAATATAGAGAAAGAAGATTATTCCTTCAGAGAAAGAAGATTATTCCTTCTGAAAGCTACTGTGGTTTTGAATTATTTCTTTGGGTACCTACAGATTACCTTTTACTCACAGGCAACTTTTCCAAACAAAGGCAGGTATTAGACCATTCAGAGGTACACAGCTGAGGTCTGCCATAATCCTGCTGAATTTAGCACAGAGGTCTCGACTTACTATGAAGATGAGCTCTGATTCTTCACCTTTGTTCACCTTTGGGMAACTCTGGTGGAAAAATGGGGCCACTTTTCACAGCTAAATATGGATCAGGAATAAGTTCAATATAATATGGTCTTGCACTGCATAGCTACATACATGCACAGTCATCCATGAATGAACCCTAGCAGCTTGTGAAGAAGATAATACTCTCATTTTATAGACGAGAAAACTTTAGAAAAGGAATTCAGAATAATATTTAGAAAAGGAGGACACTTGTAGATCTTCTTTAAGAGATTATTCTCCAGAATGAAGGGGTGTCTGGGTCTCAGACCCCCTGTTAGAAGAGCCCAGAGCAAGATAGCTTGGAAGTTCAGGCAAGATTAAAAAGTTCAAATATTGTTATTCAAGCAAATCTCTATTTGATGTGGTTTAGAAAAGCTTTATATTAGTCTTTAAAGGGCTAATAACTTACTCTCTACTTTCTCATTAATGTGCTCTTCAGAAATGTAAAATGCTTCAAGGTGTTTCCAGCACAGACATACCCTAACCCAGTGTTTGTGCCCCGTTGCAGTGATTTTAGATGCATGCAGTATCAAACCCTGGGCAGGGCTGCAGTCAGGCAGCACCTCCWGCTCATCCCTGGCATGTGCTGCTGCCAGAGCCTCTTCACCATCCCTGCACGGCTGGGCCAGCTCTGGGTGCCTGGAGAGAGACCTTTGCATCCTTCCCACATTTCCCAGAGCTGCCAGGCAGCCACGGCAGGCAGGGCTACCACACCCTCTGTTTGCAGTCCTCGGAGTGCCCTTGTTTCTATCCAGMTTGATAATGACCCCCTGAAGAGCTATCCTGCCTCCAGAAAAGGCAGATTGGGGGAATTTCTGGAACATGCCTCCCCAACCCATTTCCCACTGGTTTTTGATCCCCAYTAAGTTTTCCTATCTCAAAGCAGGCATTCTCAACAAGATGTGAGTTTTCATCTCACACTTTCAGTGTTTACCTTCTTGTTTTATCTTACCCAGAAATTTATCAGGCTGCACCTTGTAGAATGCAGTGATTAGGAAGGAATCAGGAGACTGAAATTCTTTATGTGTTGATGCAGACTCTCCCTCCCATCTCTCAGGGTCTGGAGAGCAAACTCAAGAATGTGTATAGAAAAGGTTTATGTGAAAAATAAAACTGGAAAAATGCAAGAAAAAGTGTATATAAAAAAGGCTCAGCATGCCTCCTATGATATTGGCAATGTACTTAACATTAGCAACTGAAATCTGGGACTCTGTGGTTGTGCTATTTTCTCTCTGTGTTCTTGTCCAGCCTTTGAGCACTGTTCATTGTGTTCACAGCACAAGTAAAAATCTGACCAGGCAAAATCAGTAAACACACAAAACAGCCCAGTGTTGGGACCAGTGGGATGCCACTTTAGCCTGTGACTGCATAATCAGGATTGGTAGGGGAGAGAAAAAGACTGATTTTTATAACTGTGACTGGATGAGCAGTGGAGCAGAAAGGCATGTAGCTGGACACACAGAGCCTTCAGAGGTGGCAAAAGTCCTCTCTACATCTTCCCTCTCCATGGAGCCACGTGTGTGGACTTTGCCTTTTGCCTGTTTCCAAGAGGAGATAYGAGAGTTCACTGGTTAAATCCTGGAAAATGCAAAAACATTAAATAGAGGAACTGAAAGGGTCCATTTTTAGTGTTTCAACTTGCCCAGCATCATGGTGCAGAGGGATGCCTGTGCTGAAATGCTCCTGCAGTTCCTGATGTGAACAGATCATGTGCCAACCATGGTGTTGATCGCTCAGTGATCACTGCATCAAATCCTCTCCCTGGTGAGSTTAATGAGCATTGGTTACCTCAAACTTCAGAGCAGAAGCTGAAAAGCAGATTTTGCTTGGTATTGTATCCAGATCACTTCCATCATTTGCCTGAACAGAAGTGAAGAACTTGAGAGACTACCTTGTTTATTGCCTTAGCTTTATATGAAGCATTCCAGCTCTTGCTTTCATCCTCCCATCCCCACAAAAATCAAATTTAAACACCAAAAAAACAGGCATTAACAAATGAAAGGGTGTGAACTTTTATACACAATTACATGTGTTGTACATGAAGTGTTTTCTCCCCAGTAAGATTTTAAACTGTGAAAGATTGCCATATTCCATTGTGTACTAAAATGTTTTCTGGAACCAGAAAGGTAATTACAGATTTTTGACTAGCCATCAGTGTGGGTACATAAAGCTCAGGAAGGGTATAATTTATTTGTCTGTATAAAATTTTCTATTCTTTTAACTGGAGCWGTTCTGGTAGCACAGGCACATGGGATTGGAAGACACCTCCTGTGCCAATACATTCATTTCCCTGTGTTTGAAGGCAGCTGGACATAAATAGTGCACTCAGGATCACTTATTTCTCTCTTTTCTTCTTCTGCCTGTCCTGTTAGAAAGACATAKCTTCACAAAAATGTGAATTAGGGTTAGATTTGTTAAGTATCTATTTCTGGTGCCAATTGAAAAGACCGGCTAATGATTCACTGAAATGTCACCTGGGCAATCACTGCTCTTAAGACAAGAGCAGTCAGAGGTTCAGATATTCAGATACGTAAACCCCCTAAAAGAGCAGTGCTTATGAAGAGCTCCTAATTCATGGGGCTTCTCTAACTGAGAACAMTGTGAAGATAAGGTACAGAAAAAGTCATAGAATTACAGAATCATTTAGGTTGGAAGAGACCTCCAAGATCATCAGGCCCAAACTTTGACTGATCACCAATCTGTTAATTAAACCATAGCACTGTCAGATCCAGACATTTCTTGAAAACCTCTAGGGATGGTGATTCCATCATTTCCTTGAACCACCTTTTTCAATACTTAACACTCCTTCCCATTAAGAAATTCCTGATGTCCAACCTGAACCTCCCCTTGCAGCTTGAGGCCATTTCCTCATAT
>NW_026623250.1:1843527-1851405 GCF_030028575.1 Malurus melanocephalus | reverse complement strand
CCCCCTGTGTTTTAGAACCAATCCATTATGGCTCTGAGGTTGATGGACAGGCTGCCCATAAGGCCTGGGCCAATTGCACAGGCTAGTTACACCTCTGTGATGACATAGGGTCTTGTACTGAAGAACAATTCAAAATAAGATAGGGGCAGCTGTCATTAGTTTTYAGGTTGTTAGTATCATCCCCTGCATGGGGAGGACAGAGCAGAAGGGTGAGGAGATGTGAGAAAAAATGGAGACCRAAGATCACAGTAAGAAGAAGACAGGTGCTGTTCTGTTGCTGTGGTGCTCGAACATGGAGAAAACAAGCTGTTCTCAAAAGGACTATTTCTTCAATGGGAGACCTGTATAGAGAAKGAGAGCAACGTTGCTCTGAGGAAAAAAAACCTGGCCTTTGAGGACTGGACTGAAGTGATCAGGAGCCAAAAATGGGGAAGAGGCTTGGCCCACCCCCCTCATGTCTGAAGCGAGTTGATGCTAAGAAGAAGCTGTGTTCTGCCAGGTGGTGAGAGTGGCCTTGCCCTCAGAATGAAGCAGTTAGCCTTGGAGGACTGTTTCCCTTTCTCCCATGAGGTAAAGAAAAAGAATCCCATGCCACCAGCAGTTATACACTGACTGTTTCTTGAGAAAAGATCTTCCACAGCTTGGAGCTGTAAGGATTCTTCTCCTATGATGCTGGATGACAACCGTAATGAGTAGTTTGATCTGTGTTAAAACTTTCATCCCTGCCCCCTTGTGCTCRGGAAGGCATGGAGGGGTGGGGAGGGACGACCTGGGAGAGGCAGGTTCACAGAAAGAATAACAGGTATCTTAAAATGTCCATTTTTTTTCTTCTCCTTGTAAATTTTTCCCTATCTCTGTTCCCCTCCCCAGTGCCRTAGTATTCTTAGTAGTTTTTAGTAATAAACTATTTTGCAACTAAAGTTATTCATCCTGTCTGGCTATTTCTGGAGCATAAATGTATCTTTCTCTCAATTATGTTATCTTATCAGAAAGCCATAAATTTTGGTGTTAATTGAGCTTTTGCTCTCCCCTCTGCCTTTTTGGGATGGGGGGAACGTTGAGGGTGCTTTGATGTTCAGCCAAAGTTTTAGAACCATGACAAACCTCACACCATTGGCCTTGGCCCATGATCCAGCCTGTCCAGATTCCTTTGCAGAACCTTCCTATCCYCCAGCAGATCAGCTTTCCCACCCATCTCGGTTTTGTGTACAAACTGACCGTGTATCCTATCCCCTCATCCAGATTATCAATAAAGATATTAAACATCTGGCCTCACTGCTGAACCCTGGGGAACATCACTCTGGGCTGTTCAYCAGCCAGGTGTAATTCCATTCACCATCACTTTCCGGGCCCGACCACCTTAATAGTTTTAACCCAGTGAAGAGTGCACCTGTCCAAGCCAGGCTGCCAGCTTTTCCAGGAGAGAGCTGTGGGAGTCAGTATCAAAACATTTGCTGAGAGCCAGGTAGACAGCATCCACAGCATGTGACCACACGGATCATGGCCAGCATGCTTCCCTCTGGAGGGCTGCATGCGCTGGCTTTTGGTGTGATTGAAAGATCCAAACTGAGCACAGGAGACAGAAAATGTCCTGCTATCTACGGAGCTACGCGACCAAACTCAGTGCCCTGCCCTTGACTGCCCATGTCAAATACACCTTTCATGAGCTGAGCAAGAGCACGAGAGAGGTAAATACCTTGTCTGTGGAGAACTGCACAGAAGCACTATGTCTTTTAAAGTAAAAATTCTCACTGACCATGCAAGCTTACAGCAAAAGCTTTAAAAGAGGAGGGACATTTCCAAAATATCATGTGTACAAAGAATCCCTACCTCTGAAGCACACCTGATCCTGTCTGGTGCAGCCTGACCCTCTTGGGGACAGCAGAAGCTCAGTTGAGTGCATCCAAATCCTCTTTTCATCTCTGATTTCTGACACCTTCACTGTACTAACCTGTGTTTAACCACATTGCAGACAAACCAAGATTTTGTTAGGAATGCGTGGAAGGGTGCCAAGGCTGACCTCAAAAGACAGCTAGGTACTCAAGAACTTTTCATCTTCCCTCTTGTTTCTTCCTTCTCTAGAGCACTCTAGAGTCTGTATTCACTCATGGGAAAAGGTGGGAGCTGCAGATGAGAATTGTGGTGYGCACTTTCAGATCTCTGAGGCCACGCTGCTCAGGGAAAACCAGCCAGGGCTGCTAGAACCTCAAGCAAATCAGCAACCTCAAGCAAATTTGCGCAAGCAAAAATGACACTACTGAACGTGTTACCCTTTTTGCTGGGTTCACAGAAAATTTTTTTAAAAACCGTAAAACCAACACAGCAACTCATGGTCCACRCAGCAGGCTTGGCTTCCTACTTCTGGGTTTGTGCTGGAGAAAGAGGGTGGTAAATTTGTTTTTTTTGTTCATTCAATATGTAAAGTAAATGGTGGTTGGGAAATATGAGACAGAGGGGAAAAATTTCCAAACTTTTCTCAATACTGAAATATGTAGAGCTGTCTCAATCCACCAAAAACCCCAAAAAAGGATAGATAGACAACTAGATGGATGGACGGATGGATGGATGGATAGATAGAGATAGATAGATAGATAGATAGATAGATAGATAGATAGATAGATAGATAGATAGATAGATAGATAGATAGATAGATAGATTGATTGTTGGATGTTCATATGCAACTCTGAGGCTTATTAATAAGGAGGTGGAGGAGAGAAAATACGAAAAGGTTTGTTGTCTTAATGCTTTAAGATTGCACAGTTCCTTTTGGATCTTTAGTGACTACTGCTCATCTCTTYATCTTCTGGAAGTTCAGTAAAATCTGCTATGAAATTCCAGAGCTAATACGTATTGCAGCACAGAAGCAKATGGTAATTTTGAAGGAATATTTGTGTTAACTGCAGTGTTCTGTGGAGACTTAATATAAAGAAATACATTCAGGAACTCAGTTTGCTATATTGGAAATGGGAATTGGGAGTCACTGAAGGGAGCTGCCTCATTCATTTATCAGGTTTAATTTTATTAACAGATGCAAATTATTTGTTAAACAAGTATATAATAAAATGAAAAGAAGAAYGAACTTTGTGTCATCACTGGGCTTTTCAATCTAAATACCTCACTAAAAATAACAAAAAAATCCTGGCTACCAAGTACTCTTTATCTTGGGTTTACACCACAGTGTAATGGAAGGCTTTGGAAGGAAATGCCTGAGGAAACCACCTTAAAACTTCAGCATTTTCATGTCAGTCACACATTCCCTTCAAGGCCAGTTTTAGACAGGTTTAAGGTCTAATGTGTTTGGAGAACAAAAATGAGCTGGGTGTTATTAGGCAGAATCTCTTTTATACACTAAGAATTGTATCAATTTGACCCTGATTGCCTCTCTCTCCACTTTATTGTCCCATTACTTCAAACYCTCCACGTTATCTTAAAGAAGGGACTGGCTGAACTGTAGGTCTGCACTTGTCTGTTGTGCGTAACATTGGCTTCAGTCAGTCGTGTYCRCCCATAAATGAGCCATGACAGAAAYGGGCTGGGGGAGAGAAAAAGCAAGTTTACTGCAGGTAATGTTCTTGTGTAAGTGTAACAAATCATAAAGGCTGCTCTGCAGGAAAAYAGCCTGAAATACCTAACAGAGTGATGTATTATCTCTTTATCAGAAACTATCCCTTTAGAAATGAGCACCTTAGGGGAAGGAAAAAACAAAAGAGCTGCAATTGTAGACATTTCTTCTGCTCTGTGAGATAATGAGTGAGTCTCCTGCCTGTGAACAGGACATTGCTGTGTACAAGACATTGCCACTGCAGTATCATGGTGACATCAATTCTTCCTTACAGAAAGGTGACTTGTACCTTGAGTAAAACAACAGAAATAAAACCCTGTCCCTTTTCTGTTCTCTGGGTTTTTCTGTTCTTTCTGTTTGTCTGGAAATTAGGAATCTGAAAAAAATTGATCTTCCATTCAAGCTAGAGAGGGAAAAACAATCCACATGCAGACCTTCCTAACTGGGAAAAATTAAACCCAGTATGGGCTTATTTATATTCATGTGATATCATTGCAACTCTGCTCTGTACAGTGTGGAAAGAAATACAAAGAGAAAGGAGGGAATGGTGAAAGGAGGAAAGAGTTTTTTCCTAAAGCAAATACTACTCAAAGCAATTTGCATAAATGTCTATCCCATGATTTTTTATTTATGGTCCCTAAGTTTCTAATTAAATACTAATTAATATTATCACCAGAATTGTCTCACATCCTCAGCCCTCCATAGCTTTGTCACTTTGATTAATGCRTAGTCATTTATTAACTTATTTAACAAGCTGAGGTCTTCATGACAAACCAGATTATATTATTCCCATAACAGTCTCGTTACTGCAAAAAAGAAGTTTTAAACTTAATAAAAATTATCCTCAATAAAGTTAAAGCTTTTTAATTGCAACCTTAAAAGATGGAAATAGGTTTTTTTTGTTTGATTTATAATATATGGAGTTGTATAAATAATCCATTAATAAAATTTATATATTCATTTAGGCTTCATCACTGCACTGTTTCTGTAGTCACGGGTGCTTATGATWTAACTTCTGCTGTATTTATGAAGATAATTAATGTTCTGACCAGACARGGACTAAAACACTCACTAGAATGAGATAAATAAGGGCAGGCATAATATTTAGGTCTTGTGTTTTTCAATTATTTGTTTTGTTTTCCAGCTAAACCTAATAAAGAGGAGATCAGAGTTACCCCAGGGTTTATGATGACCGTGCAGATGTATTTTGCCAATGCTAGAGCGGGTTGTGAAGCTGTGGCTCTCTGCCCAGTGGCGAGGGGTGCAGCACCACAGGACTSCAATGCCCCCATGCCAGCAGGGCTGGTCTCCCCCCAGGGATCCCAAATCCCGCTCTGTTCCCTTCCATCCCTGCTGAGAGGGAAGCAGAGAGGAGAACCTCAACCCACAAGAAGGCAGCTGTGCCGTGGAGCGAGGCAGAGAGTAACACTGGGTTTGTGTGTAATGAGGGTGTCAGTAACGCAGTCGTGCTGGTGAGGCTGCCGAGCTTGTGGGAGCTCCCAGAGGACCTGGGGGCTTTTTGAGCTGCAGCCCTTCTTTCTGTTTGATTTCCATGAGCAGGAAGGGTTGAAACAGGCTGGCAGGCCGCAGTTCTCTGCATTTCTTCCTAGAGCTCCCTTCTTCTCCTGGGTCATTYTCACAAAGTTGTATTTATTATTTGTTCCAATTTCCTTTAAAATGGAATTTCCTATTATTCTCCTTCCATGCAAAACACATATAGACCATATAAAAGTGACAGGAATGTGTTTATATGATTGGGAAAGCAGAGCCAGCCCTCCTTAGCACCCTGTTTCCCTTTATTCTCATACAGTCACCAACAGGGATGTAAGGGAGCAGCCTCAGGTGGCAGTGAGCACGTTGGCACAAAAGGGAAGATATACTCCTGAGCACAGGAGATGTGGAGGAGATGCTCAGTGTTCATTGTTGTGTCTGAGAAATAAATCAAGTGATGCTTCAGGGGAAAAAATCCCACCATGGCCTGATAAAGTGAAGATGTCATTGCAAGTCCACAGTGACTGCATTCAAAGAGCAGTTGCACACCTAAATAGCTTTTGAGATCAAATAAGAATCGCTAATTTTATCACCTAGGTTAATCCCTATTTAGGTAAATAAAGGTAATCTTCCAGGGCTTTTTGTCCCCAGTGACCTGTGTTTTATTGTGTGACGTGATTCAGTAAAGCTAATTATTATGGTAGTCATTGCACCAACATCTGATAAATACTTGCATCAAAATTCCACTTTCTAGATGCAGAGCTTTAGGACAAAAAGGGTGTAAGTATATGGCAGGTTAAAATTAAAAGTCAATGACAGCATCGTCTTTATTCAACAGCCTGAATTACTATTGCATTTCTTCTGAAGAAAGTCACCTTTGCCATATGAACACTTAGGGCCTTCTCTTTCTTTTTCGCTTGCCTCTTCTTACTGTCCCCTACTGTGTTTTMATTTTGTGAAAGCTGAAGATGGGTGGAGGCAGATTGCTGTGCAGGCAGAGGTCAAGCTTGGCAGGACACAGCACCCAAAGGCCTTTCCTGGCTTCATTTAAGAGTTCAGTGAGGAGTTTAGAACCTGGGTTAAACCTAGGTTAAATATATATGCCCTCTTGATTTCTGCTGTTAAATAAATCAAAATACCTTATTCTTCAAAGAAGAAAAAAGCACAGAAAAACAGCAGAGCAGCTCTTTAGAGGATTGTTAGACCATAATGAATGCTTGCCAAACTCCCCAAGTGCAGAAAGGGCACCTCGGTGGCTATGCAAATCACACAGAGCACTCAGCTTCACCTTCTGCATAACAGAGTGGAGATTTCCATTCTCTCCACCCGGCTCATGGGGACTCTGCAGAGACCTTTCACATCACACTCGGTCCCTCTATGAAGTTTGTGGGTTGCTATGACAGCAAGGGTAGCTCAAAGAACCTTTGCTTATCTCTAGTTTCTTTGAAAACCTTGAACTTCAGTGCCAAAAATGTTGATATGGGAGAGTTCAAGGATTTTGAACCCTTTTTGAATTAGATAGCCTGATGCAAGGGATTGATTGCTACAAGTGACAAGGAACTTATGCTAGATCCAAAAGAAAAAGAACAGAAGAAAAATTATGAAAGGGAGCTGAGTCCATTCGGACAAAAAGAACCATGGAATTAGTTCCTAACATTAGAARTACCATTAGATATGCTACTGGGAGAAATGGAAGACTAAAATTAAGGAGATCTGGTTTCGATATTTGATACATAGCATATTAAAAGCTCCTTAACAGCTGATCTTAAAAATAGTAGCTAAAACAGTAAAACTCAAATCGGATTTCCAGTTTCTAGAGCTCCTGTTTAATCTGGACAGAAGCCTGACTGAAGGTAGCAAAGTAAAACTACTTTTAATAAATCAGCCTCTAAAAGACACCAGTAGACATTACAGGTGATGCTCAGTAGAACAGGGCATACTAACAAGAAAATTTTTCCTACAATCTCTCAAATGAAAACTCGAGATTAAACATCTAGGTAACATGCCTTGGTTAAAACAACCATCAGTCCCATTATTTTACTCACAGATCTTTACAGCTTCTTTTCTCATGTAAAATAACCTTACTATACTGGTTTCAGATCTCTCTTGAATATCAGTTGTCAATGTTGCATAATTTTGCTGAATTTTTGTGTGGTAGTTCTTTCCACTTAGAAATATTTGGTTTCCTTTCCTCATATTCATAAACATATAAAGGGTTGTTTAAGCACTTTGCTCCCCTGGGGAAGGCTCCATCTTATTGCCATCTTATTGCCATCTTATATTTGTGCCTGTCAATCTTACATACACAGGTTCTTGTACCTCCATTGTCCCTTACCTTAAACAGCACTTCTCTATCCCCCTGTTTGTAAAAAAATCTCCTTTAGTCTTTATTTTCTCTGCTAAAGGCATTGAGCCCCTTTCTGCCAATTTCACAAAGGTGTGCACGTTGCTGGTGGTTCAGATTGCAGCCCTGCTTTTCTGATACCAAAAAAGCTTTTCTTGTTTTGCCGGTGCGTTGTTGCCCATTGATGTAATCTTATGTAATGAACATTCTGGCCAGAGTTCCTGTCATTGATGTCTCAGCAGATGACCTTCATTCTGACCATACATTTAATGCAAATTGTACTGCAGTCATCCCCAACATCATAAGGTGCTTCTGAAATGGTCTTGTGATCCTTATCTGTATTGATGGGGCCTCCAGTCTCCGTGATACTGTTGGATTTGATTTATTCAAATTTGATTACACAAATATTGGTACTAACAGTATCCAAGTGTGTCCATGTGTGTGCATGCCCCTAAGTGTCCACTTGTCTGCAGACATAGGA
>NW_026623250.1:1758087-1843438 GCF_030028575.1 Malurus melanocephalus | reverse complement strand
GTGGGGTTTATAAATTACATAGTTTAGTCCTATGAAATTTCATACMGAGGTATCTGACCTCCTTACTCCTCCTTAAATATCTTAAACTTAAAGAAAAGGAGTAGAATAATTTATTTCATATGTATAAGTGAAAGCCATTACTTTTAAGGCAAGATCTAAATGTGCCTGCATCAATTTGTCTGGATGAATTTAACTGAAGTTGTTTTTGTGTCATTAAATCACATATTGAATCCTTAATAATTTTCTCTTATTTTCTTGATAAAAGTAACCTGTGAAATTTCACAGGGTGCAAAAAGGGACAGCATCTATCTGCTAGAAAAATTTAATTTCTACCAGCAAAAGCAGCATATGGTTTCCTGGGAGAACAGGGAATTGATTCACTTCTTGCTTTGCTATCAGATAAGATGTAAAGTTAAATTTCAAGGTGGAGAATCACCCAAGAGGTTGCTCAGGCTCCCTTGATACATGAGATATCTTTGACACCACTGCATAGGTTCTTCTGTACYTTTTTACAGCAGAGTTGATGTATTAAATGCATTAAATGCTTAAAATATTTATTGGTTTGGGGACAGGATACAACATTACAAGAAATGAGATCATTCYCTACAATGCTACAACATATGAAAATTGAAACTGTATTTTTCCCCCACATTATGCAAGTGACAATTTTTCCGTGAAGAATTAAAATACAGGAATGCTCTGGCATTTGAAAGWTGCAGGTTTTCAGAATCAGTCAATATTTATTCTGTTTTAAAATACGTTATTGTGCAAATTGAGGAAACAATATTGCTAGCCATTTTCTCTTTAGTACATTCCAATTTAATGTTGGCTGCTAGGTAAGATTTAATAATACATGTCAATTTGACTACATCAAACTCAATGACAAGAAACTTACTTCCCTGTCAAGAGAGGAATGAAAGTCTTGTGCATGTGAAAGTGTGGTGGAGGAATTTTCCTGGATGCAGGCTGTGTGCACCAACACAGTGTTCAATTATTTAAGTGAAACAAAGAAAGATGCTGAATGTATAGATGTAGATATCTCTGATAGCAGCAGAATATGTGCAAGGTGACCTCTGCAAGTGCAGCTCCAGCTGCACTGGGACACTCCTGGGGGCTGCTCGTTCAATCTCCATGTGCACATAACCTCCAGCTCAGCTAATGTGTCACCAGAGGTGGGACAGGTAAAGGTTTCATCAACACACACAGACTGCCGTGCTTGTTGTCACCTTTTGCAGGCATCACATCCAACCCCATCACATCCAACACTTCAGCTGCCAGAGACATTACCCATTTCCTSAGCCATCAGCTTGCCCATCTTTGGCTGGAAGAAATACACAACCTCATGCCGGGGTTGTACAGAGCTGCAGCACAATCACAGGAGAGCCATACTGGCCGACAGAAAGGGAATGCATTAGAGATAGGGGCCAGGTCWGGATGTCCTGGGCTTTAAAATGGAAAATATCAAGAGACCATTGTCAACTGCTTTAGCATTTGCATTCACACCAGACTGTAATTTAGTTGAATTATTTTCATTTTTCCAGTGTGGAAAATTGTAGGCTTTGTGAGTTTACATGCATGGCTGTGAAAACATAGTCACAAAGGATGATCAGGGACTGTGAGAATATAGAAATCGTTAAAAGAGATATAAAAKAATATGGAAATCCCCATTACTGACACTTAATCAGTCCTGGTAATATGCTCTGTCACTCCCCATGGAACATAGCTCTGACAGGAAAATGGGAATTCCTTTAAGGTGTTACAATGTTGTAGTCTAGGTTAGGAGCTGYCCTGTGCCAGGGTGGGTGGCTCAGTTAACGGGGAGTCGGCAGCAAAGGGGGATCCAGCGGGGGCTTTGCACACTCCAGCTCTCTCATTATGAGATGGAAGGATKTATGGCACGTCCTAGAAGGGTCAATTCAACTCTGTGGACTCAAAAACGAATCTCACACCACTCCTTTCACGGCTTTATTCAGATCCACCCTACAGCCAGTCAGGTTACTTGCTCCCAGTGCTTCTGCTGGAAGTTTGTGGTGAAGGTCTCTTYTCAGGTGGATAGAAATCCTCTGATTCTCAGGCTGTTGCTATTTATGGCCATTTGATTCCTTCTAACATATAATTTATGTTGAATACCACCTCTTCTTTRCCCATGCTTACAAGTGGCAGCCATAGTCCATTTTAGCCTTCTTTTGCTAAACACGATGAGCTGTATTTTCTTCCACAGTCAAATGGTACCGTTTTTCCAATTGTCTTTCTTAGTGCTTCCAGTTGTCTTTCCTGTACCTGTTTCTGCTTTAACTCATATTCCTCACAAGCCAGCARCCAGAGCTGTGTGTGGATGTTGTCTCCCCAGGGCCTTGTCTCTCCATCACTGCTCCTTGCACAACCTTGGTTTTATTTGCTGTTTTTCTTCCACACACCCACACAGTAGCAGTTGCTGTACATTGCCATCCTTAGAAGTGTCAGGATATCTAAGWTTTTCTCCTGTTACACTATTTTCAGCTGATAAGCTCTCTGTTTTCAGTAGAAATTTGCTTGATTTCCAGGTTCCTGATCTTGCATTTGGATGGTTAATTTTAATCCTGTCTTGTAGCATCAATCTCACTTACTTCTAGAATTTTTCCTCTGTGATGCTCTGATTGACATTCATTCCACAGCCCTGTTTTCTGTGCCATGGTAAGAGAATGAATTAATAGCTGCTCTGAAATGTATTGATAAGAGGACGCATTGGCAAATCTATGCTCCTGTAGTTTTCTTAGTAGAAATGCATTATTTTATCTCCTTTCTGGCTAATTTAAAGCATGTCTTGAAATTTTGCTCACTCCTATTTTCACCATTCTAATAGCTTCCTATGTGGCACAGTATTAAACAACATGGAAATATCACATTTTACTGTTTTAATAAATATTTAATCAAGTTTATTTTTTTAAAGAAAACTTCTGTTTTAGTAAAATAGGATAATAGGCTGGTCTATCATGATTCACCTTTACAAAGTATCTGTTGCGTGGCCTTCTGGCTAAATCCTTTCATAGTGCTGAAAAGAGTCTAAGAGTCCTGTCATTCAAGTCTCTTTTCTTTGATCCTCAATGTCACAGTCTATTTCAGCTCTTCTGCAGTCATGCAACATTACTTTTCTTGGGAAGATGTATAGGAAGTCCTTGTTTTTGGACCTGCAACTTCACTTTCCTGGTCTTGTACTGTGATGGGTGCTGATCCACCATGCYCCCCACTCTTTTTCTTGTCTTGAATGTCTTATGTGATTTAAATTTTAAATTCCCAAATCTTTGTTTCCATTCCATCTTCTTCTTACCTCACTGCTCACCCTCTTCTTTCTATTAAAACAAGAACTGTTAAAACTACCTAAATTTGGTCTCTCTATTGTGCAACTGCAAAGCAAACCTATTACTCCACTCTTTTTTCCTTATTATTTCTGTGATTACTTCACTTTTCATAGTTTATTCCTTATTTTCTYTGTAAAATACACCTCAGCCTGAACTTTGAGCCCCCAAAGGTGCCTATTAGTATTTTTCTTTTTTTTTTTCTTCTTTGCTTGCTTCTAATTGCTTTCTGAAAAGGATAGCTTATCCAGCCATTTCTAAAGTCTTTCCAGAATATTCTCCTTTCTAATTTTCAATACTTTTTAGATCTTTTACTCAAGAATATTTCTAGATTTCAGGTTTAATTTCTTCATTATTTCTCACCTTATCAAGAGCTCATTTCTTTTATATTGCATATTTCCTTTTTAGACTCATAATGTTCATTCTAACCTATTTTTATATATCTCTCAATTTTGTTTAARCTATATCTTCTCATTTTCAGTCAATCCAAGTTTATATTATATGACCAACTGTACTATAATTTCCTGAGTAGCTATCAAACCCACATGTGACACAGTGCTATCTCTGGTAGGTCTGGTATTTATTTGGCAAGACATTTGTCATTTATCATGCACAAGAACAAGTAAGATGTGCCATTAGCTCTTTCAGTTACTTCTTAATCTATGTTTGGGACGTCAGTGACTCAAAAGTGATACATCTCTGCTAGAAAGTTTGTAGATATTCATCCATTTATAACATCCCACCCAAAAGCTGACAAAAAGTACTACTCCAGAAGTGTGGAATTTGATTCTTTGATATAAATCCAATTCTCACAAGCTGCTSAGTTCTCAATGTCCTCATCCAATAGTTCAGACAAATTCAGTCCTGTGCCAGACAATAATGCCTCTCTGACCAATGTTCACTTCCTTACTTGTGTATTTCCTTTCCCACAACTATCCACACATTGAGGAGTTTTGGCCTATTGTCTCCTTTTCTTTTTTCTTTCTTTTCTTTTTTTTTTTTTTTTCAGCCTGGTTTTCTAAGACTTGCATGTCAGAACCCAAAGAAGATTATTTTTCTCCTGACTTTTTCTCAGTCTTAAAGAAGACATGTATATCCAGGCGAATTTCAGCTGCCTTACAGATGAAAAGATGAGCTACCCAACAGAACATCCAACAGGCTCTTCAGGGAGATGCTGTATAAAAAAATGAATAAATAAAGGAACAAATAGCGCAATAATTGYTCCTGATACCACATCATAGATGTAACTGGGTGCTCAGTAAAGTAAGAACAGCTTACGTTATTCTTACTGTCTTTTTCCTTGCTTAAATATCATACAATCACAAAGAGATTATACTAATACACATACTAATACAAAGAGAGATGTCAAAAGTGGTTATAATTAGACAACCTTAGGCAGATTATAATATTTCTGTCTAAGATTCTCATGCAAAATGCTGGCTCTAATCTACACCAGAAAAGACTGCTTTTCTRTGCTACATAGCATGTTATATAAAATAAGTAGTTATCATTATAGCACACCACATTAAAAAATATTGTCATCAAAGTGGCAAAAGGGTGATAACAAGCTGATGAACCTGTAACATTGTTAGGAGCTGCAATTGTCAGCTGAGTGCCCRTACCAGAACCCCAAAACTCGTAGGTGCTAGGCAAGAACCTGAAGTGTGGAAKTCTGGAAATATATGCAATATGCAAACCTGCTAGATACATTTTTTTTGTTTGAAAGACAGGTGGTATTTTGTCATGAATGGTTTAATTTCATGTCTGATCCCATTAAGATGAAAGCTCTTTCCAAGTGTTATTGGTACTGTACTCATACAATTTGTTTAGTAATGAAAGGGGGCTGAGCACACAAAGCCCTGTGTACAATGTAAGAAATACAAATAGAAAAAAAAACCTTTGACCTGTAAAATGTAAGAAATAGAAATAGAAAACACACAGAGGCCTGGTAAAGACAGAGACAATGCTTCAATATGTCCTTCTATTGTTCTAGAAGATATTGTCATGGAAAGAAATGCCTGCATACCTGTCAAATATAAGATGAGTGCCTTTTATTTCCATATAAAGCATTTCCTAACATTCAGTACTAAAGTTCCAGTCACCATACCCTGAATACATCCAGTCTCACCTCCCTTYCTCTATCTATCCTTTATCAGGCACAAATACTATTCATCACCCACCACATTCTCTTGGCACATTTGCTGGTACCRAAGAGCAGTGGAGCAGCCTCTGCATAGCTTCTGACAGAGAATATTGATTCAGAAAGGGAMCATCTACTGAGTCATTATTGCTGAATGGGTGCCTTTCTTTTCTGGCCATCTTAGGAGCTGAAGCACTCACAAACTGCTCAAGATGGCAATTTTACTTAATTTGCTGGCAGCTACCATCTTATCATTTTGTCACAGGTATTACATACCGTGCCTAACTATTCTAGGTTGTTGCTAAGAGAATCTCTATATTAATGTCTGCTGCTTAAAAACAAATCCACGGCTCAGGGAATCTCCAAGATAATTCTTGGGACTGAGGATGTGCTGGGCGTGTGGAGTCCATGAGAGCCTCTGAGAGGAGAAGCTGGGAGAGTTGGAAACACAGCCCGAGAGGAGGTGAGAAGGCTGCTCTCCCACCTTGCACAATTCCAGATGGAGAGTGAAATAATATCTCATGGTTACAGCTTGAGCCAGGATCAAATTATTTGATTTGTAATAATGTTGAACAATTGTAGGTCAGACATCTCCATCCTGATCACATACAGGGGAATGCGATCAGCAAGGGCAGAGGTATCTGGTGGTCAGGTTATGGTCAGTCTGGGAGGTGGGAGACAACCTGTAGGTGGYTGATTGGATAGTCCTGCATGCCCGTGGGTCAGAGACTCTGAGTGCACCCCTGTTGCACTCCTCTTGTGGGGCTCAGCAGGTGAGAGAGGGAAGTTTAGCAGACAGTCTGCAATAAAGCCTCAGCTTGCTGTYTTTATGGCCATGCAGATGACCTGGCGCCCATCCTAATTTGGTGTTACCTKCTCATGCTGCAGTGAAGATTTCTTGTGCCACAGACGCACAAGACAGAGGTGTGTAAATGTAGAAGTACAGCCTTTTATGGGTGTTTAGCCTAAGTAACTCCAGAACTAAACACACCTAATTTAAAGAGCTTTAATTTAAGCTAACTTGAGCTTTAAATTGTGTTTGTTTGGAACCCTTAGCTGATGAAGTTCATGCAAACCACTGCTCATCACACAGCAGGGAATACATGGCACCAGGAAGTACAGASCAGCTGGTAGAAGGAAAAAAGTTAYGAAGCCAAGTGCTTCTACAATGGTTTGTATAAAAGGTGAAGGTCTGGGATCACTTTTCAAATTTCCAGAAAGGTTTTGCCAACAACCAGCTTTCTAGGTCTGTTAGGTGTCACCTTCCCAGGCTCTCTTCCTGGTCTCTGCTTGCTCTAATGAGAATGGAAGAATATCCATCAAATACTTCCTGAGACAAAAAACTAAGAGCAGCTATGACTTGGTCAGTTGGCATTTTAAAATGTTTTAAATTACTACTTCCCTCTGTAAGATCATTAGTGCTCACAGCTTTTGCAAAGAGAAGCATTACTACCCATCCTTGAGGGCTTGTATGCAGCATCATTCAGAATCTGTTTTAATGGAATTGATTCAACTTTCAGTATGTTTATTTTGTTAAGAAAGTCCTCAAATGTATTATGCACATTTAACTTGCACCTGTCAATTCAGCAGTGCCAGCTGGATGCAGATGAGTGAGGTTTGTACTGATCCAGTGTCCACATGTTCCTGAAAGATGAATGGCTGTGTTGAGACCAGCTATGTTAAGCTGCTTCGGCCCAATATAACATAAAATGATACCTTTAGTCACAATAGACCAATCTGGTAGAGGGATAAGGTCAGATAAAGAACTGGTAAATAAAATGCTTTTGGGTTTCCATAAAGCTGGCTACCACCCATTACAAGAGCATATTAGCAAGCCTAAATCATTGCACAGGGAAAGGCAGTGTTCTGCCATGGTTTGGAAACTGTCAAAGGCAGAGATCAATAAAGGTAATTTCCCACATGAAAGGAGTAGCAAGATGATGATGCTGTGACTGGTATCATAACATTACTTTTATGATTTTCTTCTATGTATTGTGAGAATCATTCTGGGCCCTCCTTTGGCAGAATTAAAATGTTGATCAAAATGTTCTCAGAAAGTTTTTCAGAAAATTACTGTATTGATTTCCACTGATATTCTGAAAGGTTTTTTTTTTATTGTTGCTATTTTGTTGTTCTGTCTTTCTTTTTAACAATTCCAGCATTTAGTGAAGGTCTATCATTTTAAATATTGGGCTAGAGGTAGAAGGAGGAACTTGAAAGTCAGGTTTAATTTGTTCCAATACATCTTTCTTCACAGCCCTGTCTTTTTTTATTTTGCCACTGAAAATGGATGAAGAAAAATGGTGTGTTTCTAACCAAAGTCTATATTTAAAAAACCCATCAGGTTCTTCATGTACAATCGTAGATAATAACCAAGCAGGAGAAGGAACAGACCCCTTCACTGTCCTGCTGACTCGAATCCCCACTCAGGGCTGAGAGCATGGCTAAGCTCTCCAGCCCATCCTGCACCACCACTGCTCAAACACCAGCTCACAGGGGAGCWGACCCTGAGAGCTGCCTGGAATTCTCTTCCAGCCTGGATGCAGGGGCTCTGTCTATTGGAGGAGGATGGGAGCATGAGGAAGGGAGTTGCTCTCATGTTCCCTCCTCCTGGAGTGTCCCCACGCTGTTCCCCGTGTTCCCTGCTCCCACACCCCATCAGACAGGTCTGCAGAGGGAGCAGTCAGTGCCACAGCCCTGCCCACACCGTGGGGATCTGGAGTGGCTCCTGGCCCTGCGACTCACYGGCCACCCCGGGTGGTACACGGGGCTGGGCTGCCTTGGGTGCACAGAAATGGCATTGGGGATATCTTTGGGGAGCAGTCCTGAGTGTGAGGAAACAGCTCAGACAACCWGATAGTGGAAATGAAAAAATAATTTGAAATTAATAATGTACTGATGATTTTTATCTTTCTGACTACAAATTGTCCATGAATAAGGRCCAATTTGTCAAATACTCTCTTTTAGAAACACCAAACTACTGTGGATAATTCATGAGGTACAACTTGTTCTTGTGTCACTTGTTTTAAGTATTTAATACTGAAAATATGAGTTGTTTTGATTGAAAAAACATGTAATGTGGTGCAGCTCTGTTATGCCCATGCATGGCCCCACACTCAGCACCAAGGTCTGCAGCAAGAATGCTGATGGCACTGCACTCAGGGAACTTCCTGGAGGAATTCCTTCCAGCTGGTCCTCTGCAAAGTTCAGCAGCTTTCTTGAATGCACTCTGTGATAAACACTGAGGGGATGGAAGGCAGCCATGTCCAAGTCACAGCAGAATTATTAGAGCCTTTCCTTGATGAACAAACTGGGGACACATGTAGCTTTCTCTCAGGGTCTGTTCTGTTTCTTTGTGAGAACGTCAAGTAACTTCTACAATGCAAGGCAAACCCAGCTCAAACCATGCTCATGCCTCCTTTAAAAATGTTCCATTATAGGGTTTTGCACAGGTTCTGAAACCAAGCAGACCCATCTCATCCTCCCCTTTCTCCATCTTTAAATTAATTTTGAATTTTCTGGTTCCTCTCCATAATGTGTGAGTCTGCWGGCATAGTGACAATAACTCAACTTCACCCATGAGCATTTTAAGCTGGACTTCATTAAGATACATGAAGACATTTAACTTTCCTCATATTCTCTAAGATTATCCAAGGCAGGTATGTTGCTCCTTTTTTTCATGCGATTATCATTTGTACTATGAACCTKCTCACTACTATTGTTTTTATAAAGCTTTCTGAAGTTGTATCACAAATATTGTTCTCTTAGTTTCTCATTCTGGAAATGATTCACTCCTATAAATAAGAAGAAGTTTACCAGAGCAGGACTTTGAACAAGGCAGGAACTTGGCAAACAGCTGAAGATTGTGTAAATCAACAGGTCATTGTGTCTTTCTTGGATCCCGATGAAAATAATTTTTGCTGGACTTCCCTGATCTATCTTTAATACTATGTACTTCTCTTTCTACAGAGAGGCTTCTGGACAGCACCATACAAAAAAAAGTACCCCTTTTACTGTCATTCTGTCTGAAAGGGAAAAATTACTGCTCTCTGCTCACATTGTATTAATACTGAATGGAGGAAGGGCATTGGATAGGCTAATCCTACAAAGGTTAAGCAGAATATACCTCAGCATATGTCTGTAAGAGCAAGTGATAAAGCAAGTAAAGGAGATTTTTCAGAAACCCTCACTCTAACTGGTTTTCTCAACCGCAGGGTGAATCACCCTCTAGATATTTTTCTTCCCTAGATTTTGAAGAATTTTCCTGCCTCTTGTGGGTTGTAGTACCATGTCCTCCATATGCTTCAGTGAAATGGGACACATTTGTCTGGTTTCCATATGTGTGCCCACCTTGACTCATTGCACCATGTGAGGATGAGGACTTGTCCAAACCAGAGGATGCAGGAGTGATTATTCTGGTGAGCACCATTTGACTGTTCACATTGGTTGAAGAATGCTGTTCTGGGGAACACTCAGAGGCCAGCAATTCCATTTATTCCATGCAGTGATGCTGTAGAGCTCATCTGTAGCCCTGTGCAAGGATTAGGTGTGGTGTTTGGCCCTGCAGTGTGTTCTGCACGGCTGTGGTTCTGTCACACCTTCCCCCTGTTTTGCAGATCAGAAGGCAGAGGTAYACACTTCCACACTCAAGACTGAGAGATTGCTGAATAAATCCATTTTAGACTTCAAAATAAACAACTAATTTTCAGGGATATACTGTTTCTTGTGTGCCACAGATGTAATATCACTCACAATTAAATGCACARCTGCTAGCCCCTCTGTTTAAAAACATTGGTCCAAGACACCCTTCATTTCAGATGAAGAACCTGCCAAAAGCCATGAGAACAGCTATGGAGAGCTGAGAATAGAAAAGAGCCTCCTGACTCGGAGTCTGATTCACCCACTTTGGCCTGGTGTTATGTAAGGAAGCCAAGGGAGTTGTTGGTGCCTTAGTTAGCATTCTGTGGCTCCAGGCTGCGCTGATCTCATTTGGGGTAGCACAAAAATTCCTGTAGTTTTGGCCTCAGCMTATGGATTTGCAAAAGTGATTGAGAACTATCTTTTGAGGGAAAAAAAGGCAATTATTTTTCCTTTAGTGTCTTCTTTATACTCACATCTCTCTTGCTGACTTCTCAGAGCTAATCTCTGCTATGACCTAAACCTTCTGATGACTACACTGTGTGAGAACCAAATGATCTGAGCTCTATGATTTTTAGGATTTAAATTGATTTTCCCTGCAATCTGATTAAAACAAGTTGCAGTCACAGTCTCACATGAGTGTTTTACCACATTATTATCACAATATCCAGTATATCTTTGTCTAGAAGCTTCTCTACTTAAGTTTGCCAGCATATACGATAAGGTAAGTACTTTGTTTAACAATGTGTTCCCATGTGTTATCGATCTGCCACAAAGCAATTGGTTTTTGCTTCAAGGGACACTGCTGCTCACCTTCCAGGAGAAACTAATTTTAATCTACTCACTAACATTTGCATGTACAGTATCTATTGCAATTAGAGTGCTCGATATCATTGAAGGGAAAACACTTGTGACTCTGGAGTTTTGGGATGCTTTGAAGAAGACAGAAAGAAATGTCTTAATCCTGAATTTCTTGGGRAAAATTGTTGGAAGAAGGAGAATGGAGAAAGGGATTCCGTAATAAAAGGAGGGGAATGGGAAAGGATGGTCTGTCTTTGGCAGGTGTGKTCCATGAGGCAGATGTCATATGTGAATAACTCTTTTATACATATTTTCTATTGGAAAATCAAGCCTAACAGACTTGCCTCATTTCAAATCCTTTACAGATAAAATGATAAAAAATTCTTCACACCTCTGTCCAGGATATTTTCAGACTGCTGTTCCTGAGCATCTCTGCACATCAGCTGCCATGCAAGGAGTAGTCWGACTTTCGTTCTCCACGGCCCAAGAAGCAGAAAAATGCTAATRGAACTGCAACCAGGAAAAAAAAGATGGCATTTCTAATATTTTTGTTTGACTTGCCTTCAAAAGTGCAATTAAAGAAAATGGAAAGGACATTTTATTTCAACTTCATTCCATATMATTTTACTTAGGTAAGATTGAAATTATTTTATTTTTAAGAAGGGGAAAGATTTCTCTCTGGGTTTGTCTCTCCCCTTACATTGTCTTTCACATGGCACACCCACTCACAATCTTGCTGAAGGTTTGGATTCCAACTGCTCCCTGTTTTCAAACAAAAAGCTGTCCCACAGGAACATTTTGGACAAATTTGCTAGAGAGTAAAATTTAGGCTCRTGATTGAATGAAGAAGGAAGATTCTATCCATGTCAGTGTCTGCCTGTAGTGGCAAAACTTCAGTTTTCATGAGTGTTTTTAGACTTTAACCTTACCAGGAGATTGTTAGAGCAACGCATTTGGCAAGAAAARCAACAGAAAAGGTACTGCCAGCATGTCTCCTACCCACTAACAGTGGGGAAATGATTTTTTGGGAATATTCAGTACAGCTTACAACTTGCCATTGACCAGCAGTGATCAGGCTTAACAGTAAACTATTAAAGATATCACTTGTGGAGCACTTGACAGTAATTAAGCATGAAGCTTTGAGAAAGAGGAAAAACACCACAGCGAATTAAAACAAACTGTACCTGGGGGTGTTTCCAGGTGCTGTGGAGGGACCCTGTGCACAGCAAAGCTCTCACTSTGGACCCAGCACGGGGCAGCTGCTCCAGCCCTTCCAGGGACTGCTCCCTGCTGGTGGTTTGCAGGCAGTCACCCGCTTTTGGTGGGTGGGAGGGTTTGCTCGGATGTGGGCTGTGGTGACCCCATTGGCCTCTGCACCCAGGCTGATCCCTTATATGATCCCTTTCAACAAACTCACAGAAGCAGCAGAGCTGTGAGTCCTTTCTGCAATGCACAGAAAGATGGATAAGAAACAGAACAGAATAYAGAGAAATAATTTTGGGGAAACCAGGATAATGCTCTTTGGAAGATCATCATCTTGGAAGCGCCTTCATCAAACTCAAAAGTTGTAAATTTCATCAACCACACATCTGTTTCAGGGTACACRTGCTCTGATTTTGGCAGTGCTGCTTTCTCTCTCTGTGCTAAGGATGGCTAATCCACCTGCATGGAATTGCATTTTGCCATATTGATACCATCCCACACCTCTGACCTCACAGAAACTCATGCCACACTCCTTTCTAAAAGGTAAAGTAGAAAAGAGAAATTAAAATAACTATTATTTCATGTCTAATTACAGAAAAAGCAGTCTGTGCAATGCTTGTTGCAAAGGACTTCTTTAAGTTGCAGAAGGCTTCTTTAAGTAGGGCAGCCCTCAGAACCCTAAAAATGGTTAACAGAGAACTGATCCAAAGACTTCCAGGCTAGTGGGAGGTTTTAAATTTGAATTCAGTTGAARTCACAGGTGAGAATTATTGAATAATTGGACCAGAAAGATTAGGATGGAAAAGGATATATTCCTGAAGAGAGAGGTGCATGGACGTTTGCTTCAGAGCACCAGTGCGTTCAGAATAGGATCCTCATGTTYGAAGTTCAAGAAGAAAGAGATCAGAGAGAATGGAGCAGGGTAGATGCAGAAACAGCAGCTCCTCTGCTTCAGAGGAGGTGAAGTCTTTCTGGGGGCAGCTGGGATCCCGCACCACCTCCTTTCCCTAAAAGGGCTATTGAGGCCAATAAAGGGTTATGATTAACAGTCAGCGCTTTTCATATTCCCCCAAATCCCCTCCAACCTCACTGAGTTGTGTAAGTGAGCTGGACCCATAGGAAGTGGGGAAAAGAGGGCTCCTGTCAGTCTGTTGTTCCTGAGCCTGTGCTGGTTTTCACAAGATGAACCAGCACTCCATGCTCACACCTGTGACAGCTCCACCTGAGCATTGCTGCCCAACTGTAGATCTCACAATTTACAGGATTTTGAGGGGTTTTATTTGCTCCATGAGAGTGAAAAAGACATGACATTTGTACCCTGAATGGCCAGATGAGGTGACTTCTCTGCAAATCATTCCTGCACATATTTCCTCTTTCTTTTCTCATTTCCTTGAGTTGTGCTTTAAGTAGGATGAAACAAACACAGTCAGGAAMTCTTACAACTTGTGCCCTGACAGATACTTTTTAGTGGATTCAGTCTTCCTTCACAGCCCAGTTAGTAGTGAAAAAAACCACCTGTATCATGAATACATGATACTGCAAACTTTTAATTTATATCATTTTGTTTAAAGCAGGATGCTGGATTGCAGGTTTTCCCAGGCTAAGGAAGGTGGGTTTGTAACTATCAGGACAGCTGTCCCTGGAACCTTCTTGTACAGAGGGGAAAAGACTCTGTCTATTTAAGGAATATCAGGAGGAAAAGGARAGGGAAGGAGGATTTAATAATTTTGTGCCAAGTCTTCAGGCAGGGRTGATTCGGCAAAGGGCTGATAGTGATGGAAGGTTCTTGGTCACCTAACCCAAAATACTGAGGTTTCACCCAGTTAAGAAGCATCTACCTCCTTAACAGAACTGTGACTCAGGAATAGGTGATGATGATGGCTGATTCTTTCTGAGTGCAGAACTACAATCCTTATCAAAGGCATAAATTACTATTATTTTCTCACCAGATTGAACATCTTATATATATGAAAGAAAAATTGTAGGTTGTCTAGTGAATTTTCTTCTTGGAAAAGCTGCCTATTCTTAATATACAAGTTCAATGAAAGTTCAAAAGTTTAACAGTACAAAGACTCTATTGTAATAATTTACTTGACAACTTCTCAGCTCATATTTTGATAMTTTGAATTAAGAGATATTTTTGTACTGCCTTTGTGAAGAAATAATCAAACAGCACTTTTCACAGGCATTTCATGGTATCTATTGATTACAATCAAACTACAGATAGTGTTAGTATAGAGAGTTCCTGTGTAACACAATTTGTCAGCCACCAAAGCAAACAGACACTGACTGCCACAGGACATAATTTTCCTCAGCCAATATTACTCTAACAGGTTTCACCCCATGAAGAATTAATATGAGGCAATGCTCATGAGCAAAGAGTTTGAAAGTTAGATTGGGTTTTTTCAGGCAAATCAGGTGTTTTCACATTTCCTGTGCTTAGTGACCCCCATTCACAGAGAAATAGAGGGGCTGCTGGCTGTAGTCTCAGTGCTCTTGGTAGTGTTGTTAAACAGCCCRCTCTGGAAAAGTGAGAGAGCCAGAAAAAGCGAAGTCAGAGAGCAGGAGAGAGCAAAGTGTCTATTTCTATGAAGTGTGGTAAAATAAAGGGTTCAGAACTATGGAGCTCCCAGGTTGTTCTTAGTTCTTGGAAACTAYTGAAAAAAATTAATACAAGTTTTTAATTATTTGTGCATGGAAGGAAACAGATTTGTCAAGAGTAAGCATGTCTGTAAGTTTTAGACTGCTTGATAAAGGGTTTTCAGTCATAGAAATAAGAACAATCCAACATTTTTATGTTAGAGAGATTCTCATGCCAGTTTGTACGATTTTTTTTCTAGCTTATCTAAGTAAGAATGACCTGGTTGAGGCAGCCCTTAAAATAGGGTTAAGATTGTCTACATGAGAAGAAACATCCAAGAGGTACTACTAAAACAGATTATAGGTGATGAGGCTCTGYAGCACTCAGTCCTTGGTCCAGCTCTCTTCAATATTTTCAATAGCAAACTACATGGGGGAAAATGAAGTATGTGTAATTAATTTTCTGAAAGCAACTCATTAGAATAGATAATTTGGAAARTAAAGCTATAATTGAATGTTATCCTGATAGTGGGGGAAGGCACTTTGAAAAGGTAGAATGCCAATGTAAAATGCAAGTTACTGTTCTTTGGGACGCTTCATCCTCTCCTTCAGGACAAAATGTCCAGCACACGGCTGGATTAACACATCCTGAGATGGATGAGCAACTGGCTCACGGGTCAGGCACAAAGGGTTACAGTGRTGGGGTGACATCAGACTGGGTGTCATCACTAAGAGGGTTCCACAGGACTCCATCCTGTGCTCTTCAACATCTTCATAAAAAGAGAGGCTCGGAAAGACTGATCTATGAGGAAGGTTGTCCCAGAATAGGATGCATTCCTGTGTCCTGCATACTCCCTACGGGCTGCTGGCTCTGGAGTTGTGTGCTTTGAGAGAGAAGGAAGATGCCATATAGTGCCAGCAACTACTTCATAAAAGAAAAATGGCAGAATCTCCATTTTAAGCCTAATTGTATTCCTTCCTATCCTATCCCTACTAATATCAACCTTCACAGTTGTTTCTAAAGCYAGGCCTAGTCTATCTAAACAATCTGTGAAAAATCAGGGACTATATCTTGAAATGAACTTTCTTTAAAAAAGGAGATTAGATTGAAAACCATACTAGACAAGAAGTAAAACGTATTGTATGAAACATACACTTCACTTCTGGAGCTATGACTTAATATCTGGGGCCAAAATTAATTTGATTAGACAAGTTGCTTTGTTTGGTTTTGTTTTGGTTTTTTTTYYKKKRAAAAAACATTGATATGAGGATCACAGTTACTGCAAGATGRATTGCTGAGGTAACACTAAACTTTGAGATGTTGTTCAGGAGGGAGTCTTGCAGAAAAAAAATTCAGGGTACAAGTGGTTCAGTACAGAGAAACATCCATAGATCTGGAAGGGGTTTTTCTAAACTTTCTCAAAATACTCTTTCACAGACCATCTATAGCAAACACCTTTTCTTGAGACAGGTGTTTTGGAGTGAACTCGGCAGAGTCATGCTGCTGCTGACTTTGGATGAGTGAGAAGTGTGTGGCTTGCATTTCTTTCTCTGACTCACGTCACTGAATATTATTTTAATGTGCTGGTGGTATATTGCTCCCCTAAACAGAGTGTGAATTATGTTACTTTCTCTGTAGAGAAAGCTCTTCAAAGAGACAGTTATAAATGAAAAAGAAATGCATTTRAAAATAGGTCTCTTATTCTGAAGCATGGCACCTTGGTTCACCTTCTAGACTAATCGCAGAAGTGTAAAGAAAGTATCATTACTCGGTTCAGCACTTGTATATGGTGCAACAAAAAATTGCCATTTAGTGTGGAAAAAGATCAGGGCTTTTTGCCCTACACAGTAACRTGGAACAATTCTGTACAGCAAGTTTATTGCCTCTGATCTCATGCTTGCTAAATGCCATCCATAAGTAATGAAGATGTCTGTGACATGTATTTGGTATTTCAGATTACATTTTTGTAGAGTGTAGGGAATGCCTGACCAGGAGTGAATTTCTCTGGCACATCATCTTTTTCTCCCGAACATATTGTTCTTGGATCTATCTCAAAACATACRCAGGGATGGTCCAATGTTTCTGTTGGCACTCTTTTCCTTGGGCAATTCAACTTTTGTTTTGAATGCAAACTTCATTATATCATCATCTCAGCCTGTTTATTGTTTAGTGTTCATCCCTCAGAAAAAGTAAAGAATGTTCTAGAAAATTCCAATCAATTCTAGTAGAGTCAGCCAGTGTTAAAGCAACCTATTTGTTTTGGATATTTCTTTGTCCTTTCTATGTATTGTTATTCAGATTTTTCACAATGTGGCAAAACACAGTTAAGAATACTCCTGTGTTCCTCACCAATTTATTGCCATTTCCCGAATGCACTGTCCTGTTGTTCTTGAAAATAATGGAAAACTTGGCTTGAATATAAGCAGAAAATTACCCTGGGTGAACAGTTTTGTCAGTTCAAAATGACTTATTTTTTAAGGGCTTAGTCCTGTAAATTACTGAATGTTGTCAAGCAAGGACGGAYGACATTCAGCTTCCACTGAGGGGCTGAGAACACTTAGTAACTTGCATTACTGAATCAAAATTAGCAGAGAGAAGTAATTTCAATTTTAAAATACAAAGTAATATCTTCTCTGGCATCTTTATTATTTTATCACCGTATAAAACCAGAATGTTGTGTGGAAATTATACCTTTYCAGATATATCAACTTTTTCCAAAGTTTAAACACATTCTTACACTGTGAAATATTTGCCACATTCTGCTCATGCTTGTAAGGTCGTGACTAAGATAAATAGATTTTAGAGAAACATTGAAGTGGGAGTATGTGGGAGGAATTTAATTCGTATTTTTAGCAGAGTGAATTTTAAAATCTTTTTGAATTTTGTGCTCGATTCTATTAGAAGGGAATATGACAATGGATCCTGTAGAATATACATCTTTATAGAACAGCACAATTAGAATTGGTATGAAATAGAATATACCATGGAAAGCTAGTGACTAACATCTGAGGAAAACAACTTTAAATCCTGACATTTAGAAGCATGGCAAATGGATGTCGATGGCAACAAGACTTTAAATACCTTCGAAAGGGTGTAAGGCTTGGCCCAGTTTCTCTCTGAGCTAGTGACAGGACTCCCAGTGCATGTTAATGAGAACTGGATGAGACACCAAATCCTGAAGATTTATCTGGCACTCCATGAATCCCCACTGTGGCACATCTCTGCCAGTACCACGTCCTGTGCTGTCCCTTCAAGACACTGCCACTCCACTGAMCTCTGCCAGCTTGCTCCAGAGACCTGTGGCTGAGCCAAAAAAAGGCTATTTTATGTGTTTCTAATGATAGATTTATTTTGAGGAAGGTGAAAATCATATTTGGGTGGCATGAATGAGATTTCCACAGGATGGAGGATGGAAATCACTGTGAGTGAGAACAGATCAGGAAGAAACAGAGCATCCAACTGATGCAGTCAGGTCTTTGTCCAAGTTGTGTGAGTGGTTTAGGGATAATTTGACCCAAAGACAAGCACAGGTCTTGGTAAGGTAGGAAGGGCTAAAGCATAGCAATAAATTATCTGAAGGGTCCTGAGGGACAGCAAGAGATGAATAGAGAGAGAAACTGGACACCCTTATGCAGGAGTCAAGGAAAAGAGTCAAAAAGTCCCAGGCTGGGGTAGGCTGGAGGTGTTATCAGCAGCCATAGAAATCAAAAGGTGTGAAAGGGTTTGGCAGAAAACATTTGGAGGTTTATGTAACACTGTCCAATATTGTTTACCTCCTATTGTGAAAGAGTAAAGTTGAATTTGTGACATGAGTGTAATGTTCAGTAGACTGAATATTAGAGCCACAAGACAGTGGCTTTACTGGAGAAAGAACACAGGAAGAAAGCTGCTATTCTAAACTTCATAACTACCTGTCAGAGACTGAAATAGTTCATGCCTCAAACATTCATATAAAGTTTTACTCATTATAACAAAAACTGTATAAAGAAGCTACAACCAAAGAAGCCTCCCTGAAGACACTTGACTGGGTCTTTGTAAGTTCAGCTGCTGAGATAAGACACTATTGTTCATCTCAGCCTAGGGAGAAACAAACAAGGCTGAGGGAAAGGAATCCATAAGAGAGCCAAACACAGCAGAGATAATTCCCTGGMTGGATTTGGGGTGRRGGAGACCACAGCCCACAGAAGCCAGGTTTACACAGACTCCCCTGCCCCTAAATGAACACCCCTCCTTCCTTACACAGACTGGCCCCACTGTGGAACCCCCAACCCCACAGGCCACATCCACAGGACATGGATGTGAGAGGCAGCTGAGGGGGTGTCACAATCCATCAAAGACCCCCAAAATGCTGCCCAGAGGCATTGCACCACAGGACTGCACGTGATGGAACAGATCCAGAGTCTGCTGCAGGAGAGTCTGCTGCATATGTCCCCTGAGGGGACATATCTGGACATTGTCACCTGGCCTGAGTGCATATTAACCCATGGGATTCTGTGCTTTCTGGGGGCACCATCACCACCAAGGTGGCTGGAGAGGATCATCGGGATGCCAGCAGGATCCATAGATGGTGATATTTTCTTTATTCCATCTCTCTCACTGTCTTTCTGGCCCTCCCACCTATTTCCTATTTCTCTGTCTTATTCTGTTTCTCTTGTCCTCTCTCTCTCTCTCTCGTGAATTTAAATAAAACCCATATAATTGGCTGGCATATGGTTCTCACTTGCACCTTAATGTGGACAGAGATATTTCTAAGAACCTTAATAATTGGATCCTGACACTACTTAATCACAAAAGAGAARCAGGTCTGCAAATAAATAATACTTTTAAAATGCATGATCAGATTTGCCAGGACAAGATATTTTCCAACCCTTTAAATTGCATTAATTGGGTTCCTTAGAAGCCTTGGTACAAAAACCTCACAGCTAGACACAGACTTAAATTCTGTACTTGTTCCATGGCTGCTGGTAAGGTCTTCTACAAACTAAACCCCATGTGCAATGTATTGCACTTTCATCTTTATTTCTCAGTTGTGCTGTCTCATTGACCTTTCTCTTCCCACCAGGAGCTCAAAAACACTTCCAGCTTTCCTCAGCCTGGAGCGTTGTGTCAACAGCAATTGCAAAGGGGACACTAGAGATGATCCATTGCAGCCATCTTTAGAGATTGGGGGTGCTCTTGGGATGAAGGCACATAAACCATGTCCAGGATCTGGCTGTGCCTCTCGCTGCTCTCATAGCCCATGCCCCATGATGGCTAGCATGGCWTGGAGCCACTGTTTGCACTTAGAAGCTGAGAAGAAGAAGGCTGTCCTGCGGCACCTCAGTGCTGAGGTGACTGTTCCAAGCAYGGTCCCTCCCTTCCCTCAGGCATCATCAGAGCAAGAGGTGTTGTCATGTTGGTTTATAGACATAATGCATATATTTGGCAAGGAAAAGAATGGTCTGTTGGTATTTGTTGGTTTGTGCTACGTTTTTGTTTAGTGTTTAGTGTTATGTGACCCTTCCAAACCCTGCTCCAGCTCTGCTGTCAAAGGTTTGCCCATGCAATCCAGAGCTGGAGCCAAGATGTGACACTGAGTAATGCTGAACCCACCTTTGCTGTTCCTGCTTTTAACCTCCTGTGCCTTTAACTGGGATGGCTGCATTTGCTCTGAGATCACTGAGAATACCTGTCAAGGCATAATGAGTGTTTGCGGAGCAACCACGTTAATCAGCTCATTTCAGTCTGTTTGCGTTCTTAGAGCGCCGTGATTGCAGGAGGTGCTGCACTCAGCATTCATACAAAAAGCATCAGGAGCCACTGAGAACAGAAAAGCCTCTTGGGAATACCTGTGAAGTGCAGCAATGTGGGAAGGAAGCGGGCTGTGACCCCTGGGAGCAGGCAGGAGACACTTCCAGAGAGTTTTCCTCTCTGGAGGATGATGTTGGTTGTGTCGGCTTTCTTTGGCTGGACAAACACTGCATCCTTGTGCTGGTTGGTGGTGATGACTCACTGGAAAGGAAGGACAGAGAAGTCAGGAAAGGAACAGAGTAAAGGAATTCCACAGCAGGATGTCTGCTCTGCTCTGGTTCCTCTGCGCTTAATCAAAGTTTTTATTYCTCGTGTTGTGCTTTTCCATTGCACATTAATTTCAGCTGCAGGCTTGGTGTTTTGAAGGGCATTTTGTAATGATTTTATCCAGATTCAGATTATTTGCAATCCAGAGGGAAAGCATGCGTTCTTTGACAGGCAAATAGAAAACATATCAGAGTACAAATCAAAAGAATGACTACAGCCTGCATGCTCTGTACCCATTATCAAATCCCCAAGGCTCTTTCTGCTTGTTTAGGTACTTTTTCTTCTGCTCTCTCTTGTTGGACTGGGTGTAAACTCAGCAGTGAATAAGAATAGTTAATATGCATAAGACAAAATTCTTGGCATTGCACAATGTTCTTGAMAGATTCCATGTTTCAAACTTAGATTCAAGTGAAAGCTACCAAAGGAACATCTCCCAGTTGTCTCAARTAGATCTTTTTCCAGTTTGCACATCTATCTGTCATAGGTGCTCTTCAGATCCCATTTCAATCCCAGGCAAGCTCAGTTCCACTSTGTAATGAAAACACTGCATTTGCATGAAGGAGAGAAAAAGCTTTTTTTTTCTGCAGCATATCATGGCGAGAGCATTTTCTATCCCATAAGAAAACATTATCTGAAACTTACAGTGCACGCCAGAAAACGCAGCATGTGCCTTTAAAAGAGAGGTCTTATTCCTGAAAACATCTTAYCTCTCACATTTCCCTACCCACAAAGTAACATGTTTATGAGCAAATCCACTCAGCCCCTTATAATGACCTAGAGTGAACATCTGACATGCTCTGCTCTCAAGGTCCTCTTTGTTTAGGCACGAATTGTTCATTTCTGTGTCTTTTGTATACTGYCAAAAGGAAAGACAAACCATACAAGGGATGTTTTACATTATCAGTTGTGGCAGAGGTTATGCCTGTGTATATCTGATCCTCTTTTATTGCATTATAAATGATAAAATAAACTGCTGGCCATGGTCATTAATGTCAGGACACAGTTTCACACTGAGTTTTTAATTTTAAGTGCATRAGATGCAAGATAGCTAGTTGTCAAAGTTCCTAGTCTTTTGCAAAAAAAATCTCGTGGAAATCCTGTGGAAATCTCATATAATTAAAAATTTCTTCATTTATCATTGCTCCACTAATTTTAAAACATGAATGCCTACTCTATGTGAGTTAGGTAAGAGCCTTTTCCCCACCTTTCCCATCACCTGTGTCAGTTTTGGAGTGACCAATCCCATGAAGCACACCCCCAGTTGCCACTCACGTGTACCAGACAAAACAACAACATTAAAACCTGTCCAATGTCAGACAACATGGGGGGAAAGAGGGGGAGTGGGAAAAAATTCATAAGAATAGAAAAAAACCAGGTGGATATGTTACTGTAAAAATACATGTRTACCTGAGAGCATGTCTTTCCTTATCACAATTTTCTGTCTTGGGAGAGCTTGATAAAATCAATATAGAATTTTGAAGGCAGAAAAAATAATGGGGGGACTATGTGCCTTTTTTTTGGTCCTGGACTTTRGATTTATTTGCTGCATGACAGGACCTGCTGTGGTATCCACTACATTCTTTATCTGACAGAAGAAGTTGAAGCTCCAAACATAAATCTATCAATGAACCAACTTGCTGCCTTGCCTTTCAGCTCTGTATCTTGCAAACAACAGCTGAATTTCATAGCTTACCGAGGAAACAAAAAAGTAAACTAGGAAATGTTTACAGCAGAGGCTGTGCCTCAGTCTAACATCACCCTGAGAGCTGAAACATCAGCGCAGCTGAGGTTGCTTTACTCTTCCCAGACAAGGTACCAGTTTCCAGACTCTCACAGCTGAAGACATGTTGGATGCCTTCATGTGCTCAGTTTTTGGCAGGTGAAGGACAAAATTTAAAGAGTTTGCCTTTTTCTAGCCAGGCCTTTCCAATAATCTTGACCCCTAGATTTCAAGACTGGTACAACATGCAACTGCATGGCCTCTTCAGGGGACCACTTCTGAAGTACCCAGAGTGACTTTTCCCCTCCTCTGTGGGGTCACCTCATTCTTCCCACCGAGAGAAAGGGAGGATTACCTCACTTCAGCACTACAGACCCATATCAATATTTTCTTTTTCACRGAAATTGTGCTTTCATTGCAAATGGTCTGGGCATCTCTTCCCCCAGCTCCCCATCAGGGACCTTCATCTGGTCCCCAAGGGCAGAGACCCCAGGGACCCAGGATTCTGTGTTGCACAGCCACTCTCTGCACGCCCTGTGTGTGGGAGAGGACACAGTCACACATCTGCAGTCAGCTCAGCAGCTGCAGGTGGGSTGTGAATGGTTTCACTGCTTTTTATCTCTCTCCTTACAGCTTGTGAAGCGCAGCTGGGCTGCCTCTCAGAGGATGCAAGGTCTTGCTGGTTCCATCCTGAGAGTGTAGAAGGACACCAGTGTTAAATGCGCTGCAGGACATGGGAATTGTGTGGTGTTCAGGTTCCAGGATGCTGCAAGGCATTGTGCATTTAGCGTTTTTTGTCACTTTTTCTGCGGCTGCACCAATGCTCACAGCCCAGCTGCACAGCTCTCAGGAAGGGAAATGACGACAGGCCATTTGCAGGGCTGTGTAATCTCCAGCTCCACTTGAGAGCAGCCCTTGCCTGGCTGTCACATCCCATTTCCGAGTCCCTCTGTCCCATTTCTCACATCCCTGCTCCCTGTGTGATGGTGTCAGCCCCTATCCCATGTGCTGTTTTGTGTCACCTGCCCCRTGCCGCAGCCTCGCCGTGCCAGCTGTGTGTGTCACAGCCTGGTGTCACTGTCACACAGCTCAGTGCCTGCTGTCTGCCCAGATATCTGCCTTGCTGCCCGGACCAGTCTGGCATTCTGCACTCATGCTGTCCCATCTCAGCTTTCCCAGCAGCCAGCCTGGATGTGCCTGATGTGCACAGCAGGCCCAGCACCTGCTGTAGCTACAGCACACCCCTACTTCCCTCTAAAAAAATCCAGRGGCACCACAAAAGAAAATGAACAGCTAAAGCAAGTTTACTAGTGAGGTAATTTCCTTCCAGCCCTTAAGCACATGATTGCCCCAGGATCCGATGGTTTGTGTGTTTGTTGAGGAGTCCCTGAGACTTCAGTCCCCTCCCCAAAAGGTGCTCTGGCTGGGAGTGGGGGTTCTGCTAAATTCAGTTATCAGTCTTATCTCTCATGCTCCCTCAACTGATGTTCAGGCAAGGCAATGACAGCTGGGCTGGTATTAGCTCCATCAGGCATCTAAAAATCTGCTATTTTCCATCTGGAAAAACTCACTTCTTCCCTGAATATTAGGGTGAAACTTCCTCAGTTTTGGGTGACAACTCACACTGAAAAATGGCTCTTCTTTCTAAATCAGAACTAAGGAAAAATTTGGTGGGGAACAATTAATTTGATCATTGTTGCTTGCTCCCCTCCTGAAGCTCAAAGTGAGTCCAGTTGTTGTTAGTGATGTGCCTTAAACATGCTCAGTGCCCATGATGGGAGGTCCAGAGKCAACTCACCAAGCCATAGGGGCAAATGCCCCGTTCCTTTCCAGAGATTACTCACACCAAGTTTATTTGCAGAGTTGTGCTGGTTCGCGTGAAAGCGAGCCTGGGTCCTCTTGGCAGCAAGAAATGCTCATTCATGACCACCTTCTCCTATCCCCCAGCTGCTGTTTCCAGCTGAATCAGGCAGGCTGGGCCTGATCTTTCTGTCCTAGAGGAATGGTTTGTAATGCTTTKCATCACTGCTGGTTCACTGCAAAGTGACCCCACTTTAATAGGAGAGAAACCCAGCCCTGTACAGGACTGAAGTGTTGGGGTGGGTTTATAGAGAAAGCTGAGGTTCTTTGGGGAGAAAAACACCATGAAAACCTAAGATCATAATCCTTGTCACCATTAAACACACAAAGCAAGGAAATTAGTGTTTCCCTACATAAAATAAAATCACTCTTTTGTGGCAGAGCAGTGCAGCATATCTTCTAAAGAACACTAATCAGGTTATCAGACAGCTGCAGCAGTAAATGGKAGAGACTTCCTTTTGTCTGTTGCATTGTTGGGAGGATGCAATTGTGGAGTGGGGTAAACGGGAGAGAAGAGCTTTTCCCTTATTGCACTCTGAAAAGGTGTTTGTGTCCATATTCTTCCTGAAATGTCTACTGTGTTTTCACAGGACAATAAAAGAGAACAAGTGTCCTCCTAGCTGCCCGTATAGACCAGCAAAGTACAGGGAASGTGGAGCTCTTCTGGGTGGTGCCTCACCATCCCTGCAAGCAGCTGTGAGACACCTGAGGGAATAGGACTCTTTCTGGCAGCTTTAGCAGGCCCTACAAAAACACCCCAGAACATCAGATCCTAATTATCTTGGGGCTTATTAATCAAACACATCACTGAAAGTGAAATGAAGTTTCTCTTCCTCCCTACTGTTTCTCTTCCCACTCTCAATTTCTGAACTTGGGTATTTTTCTTTTACCTTACATTGTAAATTATGACTGACAAGACCATGTAAGAACATGTAGAAAATAAATTTAGAAGAAAAAAGTCACCCTAACGTGAAAACTCAGTGGCAAAATAGCATTCAAAAAATCTAKCTTTTTTATGTATATGGTTTAGAACACCAATGAAATGGTAGRTATTAACTGATGATAAATGCATATAAGCATATAAATGTATGTGTCTGGGAAGCTATTTAGTCACATCTGAAGGGATTGCTCACCACTAACATGGAAAAAAATAATGGAAATTGTTCTTGTGATCTCTCACWTAAATAAAAACTACATAGCTGAAAACTCTCCATGTCTGGTTTGAATGTATATCTCTTAATTTTTTACATTTTATGACTTCCCTGACAGTAGTACAAAACCAGAATAATTTCAAGTTGGGCAACTTACTATSTATAATAATTATAATAGCATAATGGAGTAATAAAATATAGTGACATAATTTTTTGGTAACTATTAATATTTTATTGTTTTATATTATATGTTGCTTATAATCTTAATTACACACAACACAATTAGATCAATAATAGTATTTATTGATGATATATAATAATTAGTTGTTGCTATTAGTAAATTATTTTATTWTAATTATTCTCAAGAATAATTGTAAGAGAATAATGGAATAATAAATTATTCCAGTAATTCCTGTTACATTGAAATAAATTCTAAACATTTMCTAAGAAGATGGAGGAAATGAACAYGATGCCATGAATGAGCATTTTGTCAGAGAACTGRGTTTGAATATCTTTGTTTTCTGCAGGCTCCTTTGTTGTGGAAGGAGTGCAAGGRACTTGGTCTGGTCCAATGCCCTGCCAAGGTTGGTGATGGTTCTGCTGAGAAGRAACAGCTTCATCAGGGACAGCAGAGGAGCCTGAGGCTTTGGTCTGGGTGACAGGCAGGTGTAATCTCAGACATATAAAACATGTACACATTCCTTCAAGATTCTCAAGCRTTTCCATTTGCAGCCTTTCCTGCTAATCCTGTTTAGGCTGCATATTTATGAAGTAATTGTCTTCATGCAAGGGATTCAAATCTATCTCCTCTCACTGTCCTCTCAGTCTGTGGATCTGGCAGGTGGACAGAAACAAATCCTCAAGGTAAGAGCATGCAGATCACAACCTCTGCCAGGCTCCTTGAAACTGCATCTGTTCTTCCACCAAAGCAATTAACCTGAGGTGCAGCAAGTGCCAAAAGAGCTACCTGCCAGAAAGACCAAAAGACCTATCACAAWAATTAGTGAGACCCAGGTATATCCTTCTGTTTCAGTATTTGTGACCCTCAACAAAACAACATGGATGGAGAGCAGAACATGGGTAAAAAGGCTTTTCTGGAAGGTGGGAAAGGAGTGATATGTCAGAGTGACAGTGGACACCATTTCTCTACTTTCATAGAAGACAGGACTGCTCTCCTAACTTTGGTTCCTCATCAGACAGTGGCAGATCTCATTGAGAGGATAGTGGCAAAACTCAGTCCCAGTGTTTCTCATATCCACATGGATAGAATTTAAATTTTCTTATGTACTACTGAAAGTTTTTGGACTTTGTGTAATTCTGGAGCTGTAATTCATACAAATGTATACTTGTTAAATTGGTTTAATAAATGCTCTTGATAGAATGATACCTTCCAAAGGGTTCTGCAAACAGACTTTAAATTATATCATAAAGATTTTTTTTTTTTTTTTCATTTGAACCCAGTGTTTTCTGAATAAGTGAGAATAAAGATAGATAGATGATCTCTGAAACCATCTTAACTGATATAAACACTCCATGGAAAGGGATTTACCCATCCATAGTTCCTGCAGGTGAGCCCCTCATCACGAGTGCAGATCTCCCACATCATGCCAGGAAGGRCTCCTGAGGCCTTGGGCTTTTGCCCAGGACATTTTCCCTGCAGAAGTGGGAGGGAGCAGCATCCGAGCAGCAGCCCTTGGACACATMCATCTCTGGGTGGAGAAGGTGCCGTTCCCCAGGCCAGCCCTGGCAGAAGGCAAAGCTTCTCGTTCCTGCTGGCTCAGGTCTGCATCCCTGAAACCTCATCCTCTGGCTTTTTGGGATGTGCTTGGGGGTTCCACCCCTGTTGAACACACTCTCTCTGTTGTTTTAAAAAATCTTTCACATCACTTGAAACAGCCACCAAAACCACAGTGGTTTTGTGCAACTAAACTGACCAACTCAAGGTCATGTGCAAAGAAGCTGTGGCAAAATAAGACCCATGGGCACTTAGGAGGCTCCTTGTCACATTTGGTGACATTTTAGGTTCATCTTTGACCTAAGGCTGTCCATGTCTGGGCAGCTCTATCTGCTTCTAAGAAAATCACGACTTCTGCTTCATGAATATCTTTTTATCCAGTTGAAAATATTGCCATATTTGTTKAGGTGAAACCAGTTGTTTTGCAAATTACTCTGTATGCCTTGTGCAATTTAGACTCTTTTCTGGCCTATAGGTATCTAAAACCACTGCTTTAAAAATTCAGTTTTTTCTTGTGGGTTAGAAAAACTTCACAGTCTCTTTTGGTGATCTGCAAAAAATCCAGAAGTAATTCCTTCTGCACTGCTACATGCAGAACCTTTTCTGAGCATATGGAAGATATCGGTGTGATTTAATTGAAGCTGCTTATTTTTAATGCAACATGAAATATACTTTAATATAAATACATTCCGTGCAGCACTCTGTGGCAGTGTTTTGAAAATATTGTAATCATTAGTGGGAAGCCACAACAAAAAAAAACCTGCTAATTCTGTGCTGCTGTTCTCCCATCCCTCCCTACTAGAATGGGTCACATCTGCAGCATTATGTTGGGTTTTGTTTGATATACAGTACTGCATTATACACATATTCCAAATGGTAATAACACTGAAATGTGAAATASCTTACTCCTGAAAATGTTCGTGGCAGAGTGTAGGTGCAGCCTCKCGTTTCTGAGCCAGCATATACGTCTGGATCAATGACCTGAACTGGCAGGGGTCTGCTGGAAGGAATCCATTACCAGGGCCTGCCACAATGCATTTTGTGCAGAAAAGCTGAACAGTGGGATAGAAGCAATCAAAATACATATATTATAAATCATCAGTATAACTTGCCGTGCTCAGTTTCCACAATATTTTCCCTTTGTTGTTACCTTCTGTTACGTCTGATTTAGCAGAACAATGATAAGGAAAATGTTTTTCTGGAGATCAGGCCTTTTGAATTGTGCTGCTGCCCTTGGAATCAATTTCTATTCTCTTAGCCTGACCTTGGTGTCTATTTTCTGCAGTATTCAATTCAGCTGTAGAATCTTGAACTTCTTTAGACCTTCCCCCATCCCCCAGATACCCACTGCAAGGGACATCTATACAAGCAAACTGGAGACTGTAAAGAAAAATTGTAACTGGGCAAACATAACCTGAATGCATTCCATTTAACATGTGCCTCATTTACACCAAACACCATTAGCCTGGTCCTGTTTGCTCAGAGTACAGAAGAGGCAGCTTAGCTTGCATGTCCCAATTGGATGCTTTAGACAATGTTATGTTTCTTTAGACTTGCAAGAATTATTTCCATAATATATAAGGAAAAATTTAATCCATCACCAGTGAGTTAATGGAGCATAAGCATTCCATTTTTAYGCATTCTTATATTGACACCTGCATTAATATTAGGCTGGGATTGAAGTGAAAATGAAATGCCAATTTCAGCATACAAACTAGGGAAGACAAGTAACAAATAAAACAGAAAAGGAGATGTCCTATCAGCCAAAGAAATAAAAACACATCTGAAATGAATGACATTGCAGAAACTCCAGAAGCTTTATGTGTGTCCGTGCTTTATGCAAGCCCTGCTGGGAAGCCACCAGTGAGGAGCAGTGTGCTGCACTAAGRACAGCGTCACTAAGGGCACCTCTTTCCCTCCACAGCTCCAAGGCAGGATTGTCTGGCCTCCTCCARCATACAGATGGCTGCCCTGACGCTGGAGCAACTGTGGGGGAAAAAAACAATWAGCAAAACTGTACAAGAAAGTACTTGTTTCCTCTRGGATAGAGTTAATTTTCTTAAACCAAGGCACAGTATATCAGCATAAGWCTTTGAAATGAAAGAAACACACCAGGTGCATCAGGGAGCACAGCTGTACCAGTGACATAGAAAATCCCATGCCTGGCCAAGGCTTGCGATGTCAGGAATGTGAGATATTTCATTTTTGTTACCAACAACAAACAATCTGTCAGCAAGCTGGTTTTGCTTAAGGTAACAACAAGGACAAACTCTGCAGAGGGGATGCTTTCACTTGGAAGCTGCTCTTCCTTGTGCCCTATGGCACTGCTGAGACAGCCCTGTCCTTCAGGATGTTCTCCAGGGCTGGTTTGCTYCCCTCAGGAGCACAGGGGTTTTGCAGAAGTGGAGTGTGGTCACCTCGGGGTTGCCAAGCTGTTCTCTGCCCACCACGACTGCCTGGTCCTGCTGCTGTCTCCATCCAAAGAGCAAATTAATAACCAGAAAATGAGACAGAAATGGAGAGTGGAGGGGTCTTGACATTTGAATGTCACCAAGAGTGCGCAGCGTGGGAGAGTAAAGGTTTCTTCCTGTCCGAGTGTTTCCCGCTGTCTGCACATTGACTTGCTTCCTGACACATGAGCCAAGGCTTGAAASGAACTCAAACTCCAGCAAATTTTTCATCACACTTCAATGTGGCCTCTGGGATTGAATAAGGGCAAATCTATTCCACTGTTGCCATGGTGACCCTGGCAAAGCCATGATGAAGAGCGCTGATGCCGTGAGCCCTGTGCGGGGTGGTGGCACAGGCGGCGCAGTCTGGCACGGTCACACCAGGAGGGGTGCAGTGCCTGAGGGTCCCTGAGCATCCTGCCTCACCTGCAGCCTGGACRGGGCTATGCCACATGGATGGAGCATCAGAGCACACTGAGCCCCTCCCAGGGTCTGTCAAAATTAGCCCTGGCTTTATTTTGGGTGGAATCAGGCTCCTGCAGTAAAAGTGAGAGGGGTGTTCTTGGCCTATTTGGTGCAGGTGATGCGAATCTGGTGTCTGGCTGTTGAAGGATCAGTGGTGAGCCTGTAGGAACAGCCYGCACTTACTAAAGAGAAAAATAATAGTGATGGAGTTTAATCATTAAAATTATTTTATAACTAAGAAACAAAGGAAACTGATCTCTCCTTTCTTCTCCTCTTGTGAGCAATCTCAGCTTCACAGATATTGATTCGTCTTGCTCGGGTGGACTTCATTTATTTTCTATCATGGAGATGAATATTTATTTTTAATAAATTCTATTCTAGCCTTTTTGTCTTTATCATTTTCTCTTTTGAGTGGCCAGCAATGGAAGATATATTTCCTCTTTTTGCTTGAGCAACAGCAATAGGGTTTGTCGTGAGCTGCAATCATGACAATAGTTCAATTCAAAGCACCTCAGTTTCAGTGTGCAGTAACTAAGCTCAGGACTGGAAAGCACTGACAATGGGAGAGTAAAACCTGCCTCTGATACTTGATAAGGTTATTATTATTAGAGTGAGTAAAAAGCTTTTGCTTTCTTTTCTATAGCTTTGCAGACCTCATAAGGCCCTGCTCAGATTTCTGCATAGTTAATTTGTCAGTTTATAAATTACCACATTACGTTAACACTGAATGCTTCAAAACACAAATATATGCACAGAGGGCTTGAATATTTGAAGTGTTTTAGTACTACAGGGAAATAATTTTGTTGTCAAGCTGTGGCAGATATAGAAGTGCTAGGGGATACATGACCATTTCATCAGGACGGTGTCGATGATGGCCTATGAACATCCAAGGGGGGAAATCATCTTTTATCACTATTGTGTACCACGCAGGTCCAGATGGAGGATAAAACATGCATGAGTTGCCCGCAGCTCTGAAAATAATTATACTCATTTGCCAGAAATGTAGAAAGTGCATCCAACCAAGTTACCACCCATCATAGTGACACTCGGTTTGCATACTGATGAAGTTTAAAGCCAGAGACAATGGTGTTGGTATCAATAGCAGAGGGGGCTGGGAATCACCAGTGCTGTAGGATTAACTGCGCCATCATTTTATATTATGCAGCATTTCGCTTATGCTGCATATCAAAAAACTCCTGGTGCTGACACTCATGTAGCTGTTACAAGATGGGTTTGGTTTAAGTCTCCAAACATTAGAGAGGTTCTGGGGAGCAGGGGTTGCAGCCCTTTGTATCCACTCCCCGAGAAGGGCTCTGCAATCACATGTGATGTGCAGGGAGTGCACACACAGATCTGTGTGTGGGGCAGGGACTCACACACGCTCTGTGCACTCACACTCATTCCCCTCATCTCCAGAAGGCTGCACTGCAATAGGAGCAAAAAATAGCAGGCACATGCTAAACTCTGGTACCAGTGCAGAGGAATTGATGAATGGGTTTTTAAAGTGTAGACTGAGAATGAGTACAAGTAAGACCCAGGGGTACAATTCTTTATATTGCAATCAGCACTGCTTGCRTGTAGTTGGTTTAATGGTAGAAATCAGCAATAAAGAATACAGACTTTGTTATTTAATCCTTACAAACTGAAAAATTATTTGGGAATTTTTTTTTATGTTTTGCTTTTTTGTTTTTTAAATTTAATTACTTAGGGACATTATTCAGTTTCAGACCACCATCAAATAAAATTACCATTATTATCATAAAGTGATTTCTTCAATTTCCTTACATAAATAATTTTAGTAATATATATATAAACAGACTCTATGATGTATGTATAGTATTACATACATGCCATTTTGGCTGTTCCAATTCTCCATGTACTCTCTAAGATAGTCAGGGTAARGTACTATCCTAATATGCTTTTCCATATGTGCTTATTAGCACATTGCTAGTTGAAGTATGCTTCAAAAATAAAATAAAATAAAGCCTAAAACAGTTATTTAATTCACTGATTTATATAGGGTCTTTTCTTGTTATAATCAACAGCCTTAAGTAGAGCTGCAAATGTGTTGATGATTATTAAGAAAAATAATGAAATAACTAAATCTAATCAAATAATGTTATTACAACAGACACCCAGGTCTAGACAGAAGATCTTGTTTACCTGTAAAGGACTACTCTGTAGTATATTGCAAGCTAGAGGACACATCAATAAAAATATGTAAATCAGGTATGTTTTGTAAAATCATAGTTTAGGCTTCCAACTTTATTTTGGTTCTGGTAAAACTAGTATGTAATCACCATAATGACATAAGGACCTGAGATGATCTCTGATGTAATTCCATAGATCGTTTACACAACACCAGTAAGGAATCGTGTCCATGTGTTTTATAGCTTGAGAGAATCCCCAACAGTCTGAATCCTTATTCTTTCAGTTCTTTAAAAATGTCTTTGAAAGAAAAACACACGAGCAAGTAATAAAAGTGTGSTTGCTCAACAAGGCAGCAGATTGGCCTGGATCTAAGTGCACCACTAGGCAAAATGAATCCTTGTCTTATGTAAACAAAAAAGAGCAGAGGAACTGTGGCCTTTGCAGTCTCAGTGCTTATGGGCCCATTTCCTTCTTTTGGTGACACATTTCACTGAGCAATAATGCAGTTTTTATAAAGTCCAGCTGTCATCAGAGGCCTCAGGACAGCATATGCTAATGCTGCCATTAGTGTACATGGTCCTATTAACTTGCACTATGTGCCAGTTATGAGGACGCTCCTGGCGTTCAGCTGAGAAGTAACAAATCAGGAGAAATATCCTGTAGCTCTTTGGCCAGCAAAAAGCAATGATGGTGATTTGAGTAAGGAAACATCTAAGGACTGAGATGCATCCAGATCAGACCTGAAAAGTAAATTCCAGAGMCAGAAGGATTAAAAAAATACTTGATTGAACTGGATGCATGAAGTAAGCAAAACTTTATTATTAAAGAGATTGTTCTATCCAAAAAGCAAAACAAGGCCATGAGATTATTTTCAGCCTGAACTGGACAACACARCTCATCATCTAAATGAAAGAAAAAACAAGGAAAGATGCCAATACCTGCAGGAGAAAAAGAAGGTTCAAATTACCCCAAACATAAAACATGACTTCATACAGTATTTCTGCAGTCATAAGAAGGGAGATACTCAGTACTCAGGTAGGTAAGTAAGCATAAGAACAAGGCAAAGGTGGTTGGAACCAGGTTTCATAAGAGAGCTTTCTGAAGCATAGAGGATGGATGCACAAGTCTCATTCTTGAAGGCTTCCTTTCTGCTGTAGAAACCTGGCTCTCAGTGTTCAGCATTTTAAAAAGGAATCCTTCCAGTCATTAGCTTATTAATAATTCCWTTACTTACAAACAGCCACTGCAGTGTTGGCAAAAGGGCAAGCTCAGCTACCACCTGACTGGCAAGGGAATGTTTGATGGCCAGCAGTACCTCTGGGGGACTCTGAAATGCACCAGTGTGACCATCTCCTCCATCATTCACTGGGCCAAATGAGGCAGAGGTTTGTGGAGCCTTGATTCTGGCCAGTTGCTGAAAAATATCTGCTACCTATAAAGACAAACTCAGAAAATTCCTGAGTGTCAGAAGGAATCAGYTAAAAATTGCATCATGAAATTGCTGGATGTGGCAAGAACAACTAAAGGTGGTTTAACCAGGACTTTGCCCTGTCTCTGCAAGCTATAATCTTCAACAAGGAGGTAAATTATCAGAAAGCAGCTTTATTTCTGGCAATGAGTGGTTCTCAGACACTTGATGTTCTTAGCAGGTTTCACTCAACTCATGCAGAGAGGGCAAACTATGAAGATGCTGTGCATAAATTTGAGAAATCCTGAACTCTGCRTAAGTGTTTTTGCTTTCATAAGACTTTTCAGCATATGGTTTATATGGTTTTAGATAGAGACAAGATKAAGAAAGGGAGAAAACAGAAGTCTTCTGAATGATTGAACCTCAGGGGATCAATCTTGCTGTCAGGCTGGAGTGGTTAACTGTGCCCCTGATTGGGTGGAGGTCCTTGTGCCAGACAATCTAGGAAACAAACACAGCACCCAGAAATAACTTTTGACAAGACAGTCAAAATTTGCCAGTCAAATGTAGTTGGCTGCTTCTGCCTGAAGCTGAGTGGGGGCAGAGAGTTCTGTAAAGTGTGTGTGCTGGGGGATCTGAAACGGCACGATAATAGTCAAGTGCCAGAGAGTCAAAGGGATCAAAGCTGGGATCGATAAAAACTAGCCCTGATATGAATACACTATGGCAAAATATGCAAGYCAAGACAGTGTTCAGCATTTCAAAAAGGAACAATTCCAAAGGATAACACAGTTTCAAAAAACTTCAAAGGATTTGCATAAATAATACTCAACTTAGAGCAGATGACAACGACRCCATTACCTCACAGGAAACTCTCTGTGAAACATTCACCAGGATTACAGCTCAGGGTGGATGGACCATTAACTTATGCTGGGCATGAAAGAATGTTGGCTGGGAGGTGACAACAAATCCTTCCAGCTGGTGTGACCAGCACCACACCAGTCTGACACGGCTTTTTCTATCCCAGTCCTGCAAACCTGTGAGGTTGGAGACTCACGAGTATCTTTCAGTAACCCAACTCAGCCGTGCTGCCCACCCTGACAAGCTGCTCTCCAAAGGCCATTCAACAACAGCAGGATGGGAATATGTGCCCACAGTGCTAGAAACTGTGATGTGAGCATGGCGAGGGAAGCACAGACAGAAAAAGTGACTCATGCCACTGAAAACTTATAAAGTACTCTGTTTTTAAAGAAGGAATTTTTTGTCAAGGATATCAAAAATGCATAAAGGCAAACCTTAAGAATTGAAATAATTATTGAGGTCCCACTCTGAGCAAAAGTCTGTCTTGCACACAGCTCCAAAGGTCATACTGGTGCTCAGACATCTGGCAGGTCTTATCTAGAGAGTTTTAACGTATGTGCCATAGGTACCTGTAAAAACTGGAAATCAGTAGTGTCACATAGGCTAAGATGCTTAGTCCTAACATGGGAAAGCTTTCAGTACTTTGTTTCTGAGAGGTCAGTGTCAGTGCAGAGGGATTGTATAATATTCATAATGATGATCAAAATGAATGTTATTCAAGACTAAAGGGATTTCATTTTCTGTGAAGGTTTATGATTTACTGTTTGAATGTAATAGTGGAGAGATCTGGTGATTGCAAAAGCACTTGATAGAGAACTTGACAATAGCAGTAAAATGAAATCCAGGAGATTTCATATCTTTATCAATGAGCTCAAAAAAAAAAAAATCTCAAATGAAAAACAGATTCTGATTGCCATTGGCATAGGCAGCAATAAAAAAAAAWTAAATTTAAAGACAACATATCTAGATTAGATATTAGAAATTCTTTACTRTGTGGGTGAGGAGGCACTGGAACAGGCTGCTCAGAGAAGCTGTGGATGGCCCCTCACTGGAAGTGTTCAAGGCCAGGTTGGATGGGGCCCTGAGCAGTCTGGTCTAGTGAAAGGGGTCTCTGCCCATTGCAGGGGGTTGGAACTGGATGRTTTTTGAAGTCACTTCAAATCCACACTGATTTATGATTCTATGATTCTATGAAATGTGACCAGGSTCACGGTGTGACATGAAAAGTGGAATCCTTGTAGATGTGTCTGTGACTCTKGGATAAAGCCAAGTGATGTGGACATGTCACAGATTATTTTTTTCAGCTTAAAAGGCAACACAACTAAAGATGTGATAGTGAATCACTACCAGATGCAGAAACCTTGACACTGTATTGTCTGAAAAAGGCTGCATATGTTTGTTGAGCAAGGCTTTCAAGCATGGAAGCCTTGTTTAGATAAGATAGTCCCTGTTATCTTTCATGTGGTTTGGTGGAAAAGGTCACCAAAATAGTAAACTTAGCAAAGACTATTTACTGCTTCTATTACAGAACATCATGAGGAAAGGAAGAGTTGTCCCATATTGTCATTCTAGCCAACAAAAATCTGAAAAAAAACCCCAAAAGAGCCCTTGAGAAACAGAATACAAAGAAAGAGTTTCTATTGTGTGAGGCTGTCTCCTAAAATGGGCACAAAGTATCAACAGCAGCTGAGCTGTTATCTCTATTTCAGAAGTCACATACCAGTGGGTTAYACAATAAAGAGTTTTGTCAAGTAAAGGCATCACACAAGCTTCAATCTCCCTTGCTTGAAGTAGTTGAAAATTGGAAAAGGGTTTGGAGAGCTCTGACTACGCAGCAGTTGGTTATTTTAGTTACTACATGGGTTATAAGAATTTGAAATATCGTGTCAATGTAAAATTGTTAACTATTATCAATTACATCTCTAATTGGAAGGGGTAGATAGGGAGACTTCAATCTTGAAAGTCTCCAATGGTTGAGACAGGGGTCAGAGATATTTGTGTTGCACAGGCTTGATGTGCTAGGGCAGAGGCTGGCAGTGGCTGGGCTTGGTCAGGCTTTTGGCTGAGCAATTAATGGATATCTAAATATTGCAGTGATAAAAGCTGAGTTTGCTGAAAGATCTGTGGAAGATTTAACATGGTTATTATCTCCCTGGAGGTTAAAATCAGCACCAGTGTCAGTATTTGGGGGGCCCTGGTGATACCAACTCCACATCTCTGTCCAAAAGCACACATCAGCTCTGGTCTCACAACTAATTAAAGAGATGATGTTTTTGTAATGACCTGGTTTTTTTCCCATTCAGAAACAGGACTCTGGAATATGAAACTTAAATATAATTTAATTGGAAAAACAAACAAATGGAAATTACTTGACAAAACATATGTCTCATAGAATAAAACCATGAAAGAGAGTTTGCATCAGCAAAAAGTGGTGTGCTGGCTTGCRTTTGGAGGGATGAAATACTAGAATTTATGAGTCTAATGAAAACATACATGAGCTATAGTAGAATTTATAATTATTAGTAAATGGCACAAAATATGTACCAATGTTTCAAGTTACTCATTCCAAGAAATGGTGGGGAAAGTCTTGATGGATGGAGGTGACTTAATGAGGGAGGTGCCTTTAGGTGGGACTGYGGGGATATGGGGTTGTTTTTGTCTTGTCACCTGGTAATATGTATGTGTGTGGGGTGTTGTAATAATGAACCTATGACTTATCAGTGTATTTCAGTTTTTATAATTCAAATCCTGGGTAAGTAAATAATTACATAATTGATAAACCTTCAGACCATCACTCCTTTAGACACACATTTTTACATATGCATGGAATGAGTGGTTTACCAAAGAAATCAGAAGCCATTGGAGAGAAAATTCTCGAGAGACACTATAAAATAGACTGTGTCTAGGCTCAATCGAGGTTTTGCACGCAGGTTTCTGCATGCAGATGAACCCCTCACCTGAAAAATATTCTCTCATATAGAGAACATAGTGAGAAAACATGACACACATTTTAAAGCCATGCATCCAAGGCTATGTCAGCCCAATTTACTTCAAGGAGTCTCCAGACAAGAACACAAACACAAATCCACACAAAATATCCACTTGAGCAAAACTCCTTCATCCCAACAATTTRAAAATTTGTTTCAAATATTTACAAACATTTTTCAAGCATTGATCAACTGTCCAAAGTCTCCAGACACTCAACAGCCAGAGAAACAGGGCCCCGTTAGAAAGCTGGAAGCACATGAGGAGTAGGGGTGTCACCTCTGGTGCCATCAGGGACTGTAGGTGCACACCTGCAGAGACACTTCTTTCAGTGACCCTGGTGTGGCTGAACACCCAGGGAGGAATTTGAACAGGGGCAAATTGATATCCGTGCCAGGTACCAGCATATCTTGTAGCAGATCTTTGCCTGGGTGAGACATAAACAACTGTCTGGTCCTACACTGACAGATCATCCCACTCTCAAATGCTGGAAAGTGTCCTAACAAACCTTCTGTCCACATTTCTAAGCTCCTGGTCTGCTTTCACAGCTGGAACTTTGGCTCTCTCCRTGGAAGGAGCAAGCAGTTAAGAGCAGGTACCCTGCAAGTCCCTGTTATCACAAGGTACAGAAAGCACCCCAGCCACGATTTGAGTCTTGGCAGAAGCAGCTCCTGAACACAAAAATCTCATGTGAACACCTGCTCCAGAAGATGCACCATTCAACTGCTCCACCAGACCCCCTTAGCATTGCTCCCTCGCCCAGCTTAGTGGTGAACCAGACTTAAGGGCAAACCAAAGCGCTGTTTGTTCTGCCTGCCTCTACCCCGATGTCCACTGAGAAGCATTCTTTTTCACTTGTTTAGAGCAAAACCATTTTCATTTGTTTAGAGCAAAACCTAAAAATGGTACAGGAAACATCAGCATTTTGACAACAAACAGAAGCTCTTTGTGCAGTCTCAGTGCACTGATGTGTCGGGTCATATGCAACATTTCCATGTAGACTCTGCTGTGAAAAAAAAACCCTGAACGTCACTCTATCAATAAGGTATTTCTTATAAAAATGTCTCCAAGAATGCAAAGGATCTCTGGGCCCTGGAGACTCTACACTCRCAGCTCTACTACCCTCTCAAAATTCTCAACTCACTCTGCCCAGCAGTCTATGTAAAATTTTGGGAAGAGAAAAATTAATATAGTTACTTTTTTCTGAGTACACAATGAAAATACCTGTGTGGAATGGAAAAGTCTTTGTGATTTGGAGTATCATGGAAAAGAAGACAAAATTACAATTCTTTTTTTTTTTGGTGCTCAGCAGAAGCACGCTGGAGCAAAGTAAAGCCCCTGGTAATTTCCCCACATGGAAGTAGAGGGGCACTGCACAGTCACAGGGGGACAGAGTTGTGGGAGGGGCCTTTATTCAGATCAGGTGTGCCTATGTCATGCTGAGTTGTGGAGATCTCAAAAGAAGTCTTTCTCTATCCCATTTCTGCACCCAGTTCCTATGAAATCAGGCTTTTTGAAACCCCTCGTTCTTCACCCAGTAAAATCCAGGAAATACTGATTTTAAACTTCTGTGCCCAAATCTGTCATTTGTTGCTGAGCTCTCTATTTTTATAGTGTTTCCTTTTCTGGTTTAGTTTAATTTTGTTTTAATAGATTTCTGGCATACAAGTAGTTTATATAAAAGCTCTGTAATATTGCACATTCCTAATCCTGMGCTATCACTTTTAGTGTTGTGGTTGGTAGATACGTTTGTTAGTATGCATTTGATCTGCTTCATTTTTGTTTAATAATTTTGGTATTTTGGTTGCAAACTGACAGATTTCTGGACGTCGTTTTCCTCAAAATAAAAGAATAAGATGGATCCATCCTTCCCCTCACCTGAGGGAAAGGTGTCACCCTGTGCCAGGGCACTGGGGAGCGTTTGTGGCTCCAGTAGCCCGGCATAAAATGAGACACTGATGGTGGATGACAGGCAGGTGAGGCAAACTGAGGGCAGGCCATGCCCAAATCTGGACTGTGGAACACCCCAGCCTCAGCTGTCCACAGGAGCTGGGCATGCACAGAGCCAAGGTCAGCAGCAGAGGGAATATTTCACATCCAGACCCTCCCCTGTACCTTCACAGCTGATGTGGGGCTTCACRGACATTCTCAGTGTGAGCTTCAGCAAGTGCAAGTCAGAGTAAAGGAGAGGAGGGAGGCAAGACTCCAAGGAGAAGAATGGGTGCTTAAAGGGAATCTCTTCCACCATCTCCAGGGACAGAATGACAAGAAATATCTGGCTGTTCGCTTGAAAAGAAAAAGAGGAATGACTGCAGCAGGCAGTTCAGCAGAGACAGGGTCAAGATCGCTGTTTTTGTAGAGGAAACAGGGAGAGGAAGGTTTGCTGTTGTGAAGGATGATCAGGCAGTGGATGCACACAAAGTGCCTCTGCGAGGTACTACCCTGAGTGCTCAAAACAGGCCAGAAAAAGCTGCAGTGGCGTCTCTGACATCCACACCGAGCATTTTTGTCAGCTCTTCCCAATGTTGGAACTGGTAAAGCATCACATTCCTTTAATTATTTTCAATGTGGAGACCCTTTTATCCTTTTTTTTTGTATCTGTTTACCTCGATTTGTTTCTCTGGAGCATCTCTCCACCAACTGGTTGCTGGTAGTAGCTAATCCCAATTGAAGTAAATTTTTCCCAATGTAAAAGAAATAYGAAATAATAATAAACCATCCCAAACTCTGAAACTTAAAATCAAGCCTCAAATTTTAACACAAAATTGTTAAGTACATTTAAAATAGCTGAAAAGGTGATACAGAACTGTGCAACATGACCAGTGCCATAGTTCAYATATAGTTTTAAATCAGTTTATATTCAGAGGACCACAGATGACTAGAGATCAAGAATTGCAGTGAAATCTTAATATTGCTATTTTGAAATTATGTCCATTAGTRGGCCAGAGCACTTAGAAAAACTTTAAAAGAACAAGAAATCTGTCAAACTATGCACATATATTTACATTTGCAGATACAGTCTGTAAGATTGTATTGAATATAATTATTTTCCCTCAGCAGTGTATATAGACATACACTTTCTGCATACATTTGTGAAAATGTCTTTGAAATGCATTCATTGAAGTTAATTATACAGGCCTAATACTTCTCTTCATTTAATGCTATAAAATTAATGGCCCTTCATTTTTATCTCCAATGCAAATGATCGTGTCATTTCCAACTGCACACAGTTCTTTCTCTCATATGCTGATTATGATTAGTTTTCCTTTAGCAGAATTAGAGCCCATGATTCTCCAAGGTTAAGCAAGAGCAATGTCCCCTGGTGTTATTACAGAGCTTCTGCTATGCTGTAGTATTCCCAACAAACAGRATTTCAGAAATGCACTTTGCAAAAGTGTCAGACAAGTGAGCTCTAGAGGCTGTGGCTGTTGGTGAGAGCAGACAAAATCAACAATGGCAACTCATAAATCTTCAGAATCTTCACATGAGATTAGCTAGACAGTACAGCAAAAACTTGTGAAAACAAGAGGAATAGAGCTACTTCTGAAAGAATAGGCTGTCATTTGGAAATTTTTCTGTACAGCTCCAGCTGAAGTGAACGCCTTGAACRATTTTAACGGGAACCAGATAAAGCCTTTAAAAGCCTCTTTTTTAACCTATATTCTATAATTACATAAGAGAAACTTTGTCAAAAATCAGACAGGCATCACCCAATTTTCTAGWAGTTAGACATCTGAGCTCAAAGCCCAGAAACATGCATGCTTACAGCAAATATTAATTTTCCTCCATTTTGTTTGTCGATCAGCTGCTTGTGCATGACGGTGACAGAGCACACATCTACCATTCGAGAGTGAAAAACAGGCATAATTTTAAACGTGTTTCTAGCTTTCAGATATTGTGCTTGAAAACATGGCAGACAAATGCTGCAGTCATAAAAGTAATTTGTGATTGAATTATTTTAAGATATATTCTCTGTAAAAATGAACTCAGAGTGTTTTGTATAAGTAATGGCAATCACAAAACTTATTCCTTCTTTCTTCAAGCCAGGCGGRGAATTTGAGGCTACCATTTAAAACCTCATAAAATTAGAGAAAAATAAATATTTCTAAATTGTGCTCTGCAGGTATCACCTAATTTTTCRTTCTTTATCAAGCCAGGATGTCAAACACAAGTAGTTTGGGAACAGGGCATTCATATTTGCCAGTGTTTTGTGTCTGAAGAGCAGAGCAGTGTTTTGTGTCTGAAGCATTTGCAAGGCAAGTTGGTTTTCTTTGCTTCCTCTCCAGCATGCCTGAAGTGTCCTGTTGCTGTTGAGGCCAGATCTGAGCTGGCATCAATGACTGCACACACCCYTTAAGCATTAAAAATCCTTATCAAAAGCTGCCATCGTAGCTCCATAGATATATTTCCAGTGGAAGACATCTGTCTGTAAATGCCAGATGCATTGTGAAGCATAACCATCAACTTTTGCATTCCTGGCTCCACATGCCAAAATCCTTTTTCTTCTTTTTCAGTTTTCTACTGCAATGTCTCACATRTTAGGTCTAGACTTCTAGAAATTGAGATAGGTCACTTTAACCAGCTTTTGTTTGGATGAATGACAAAATTTTTCTCTTATCTTCTCCTTTCTGCTTCTCAGATTTGTTTTGAACTACCTATTTCCATGCAAGTATATAAGRCAACCCTGCTGGTAATTATACCCTAAGAGTATAAATGTAATACAGTAAATACCTGGGTAGAAACAGAAGACAGCTCGTGATAAATGTTAGGAATGAGAAAGCCTGCTAAATCAGCAGTCCACCAGAACTGAAAGGTAATCTAAGGCTAAATACCTAATTTGTACATGGGTTTAAYTCTTCTTAAGAATTTGGATCTCACACCTCTGTACTTGTGGGAAGATAAGATTCAGATCTGTCCTCTGTAAAGACCTTTGCAATGCCACATAATTGGCAAGGAACATGCATTTTTCCAATGTAGGCAAGCTTTTTACTAACCACCTCAGCAYTGGAGTCTGTGTGGAGTCTTCTCAGAGGGCTGAGCTTCATTTCACACTGCAGCTTTCTAAAAGTGGAAGAGCTACAAGCTGAACAGAAACTGTTGAGGGCAGCTGATTTCATACAAGCCACATGCAGCTGAGAATTGCCCTGGTTTTCACAGAGAATTGCAGATTTTCCATTATCACCTGGAAAGGCTGAAGGCCATCAGTGAACTTGAGAACAGCTTTTCTTGGTGAGTGCATTGTGTACCAAGAGGAGCGAGGAGAGCAGGAGAATGGTGCTGGAAGTGCTGCTGCCTGTGCCCACACTGCTCGTTAGACAAGACATGGGAATGCAACAGCTGCTGCTCCAGGCTGCTCTTCTTAACTGAAAAGGAGATCTTACAAAAAGTGCGATCTTAGGAATGACAATAAACATCCTGTAGGGATGGCCTCAGGTCTAAAGCTCCCAGTCACAGATCTGATTAGGATGCACTGCAAGGAAAGCAGTGGGGATCATGTCTGGATCCCTTTGTAGAGCCTGGAACTGGAGAAGGGATGTCCAAATTTGAAAAAARAAAAAAAAAAAAAAAAAAAAAGAGAGAGAGAGAGAGAGAGAAAAGAATGTAGTGGTAGAACAAGGGAAAAAAGATGAACCCTCTCCAGCTTAATTTTAAAATGTTGGGAGCTGCCATTTTGTATTAACATTGCACAAACCCATCTCTTTGATGCCTTTGTYCTTCATGCTCACCATGGAACAGTCTCTACTAAATTACTAGGATTCGATTCCCAGGTGATTCTTTCCTTATCTCTATTTCATTTGGTTATGGTGATGGTTATACAGAAAAATCCCACAGATTTTGAATCCTTCCTGACCAACTCAGSGTTCTTGCAGTCTGTCCACTGCTTGAATGCTGCTGCAGTGTCTGCTAGGGACAAACAGGAATTCCCATGGGCTTAGAAATGTTTCAGCAGCAGCAACACTCAGGTGSTACCCAGAGTAAATCTGTAGCAGCAGCTTGCAGCACTGCCCTTTAGAAAAGATAGTCCAGAATATCAGGCGTCATTTTCTTCATTGCTGCTGGACAATATCTTTGGAATTGCATCCACCCAATGACAGGGTCGATTGTAATGACACAGATGATACGATTTTATCTTGCCCCTTGATAATTATGGAGAAAGCTGTGATGAAGTGACCCTCAGTCTGTGGAGCATGTATCTATCCAGACTTGCAATTGTATGGCAAGAGCAGCTCCAGCCCTGCTCTGTGCCCCAGTGCTGCTCTCTGTGCAGCTGTGGGGAATCCTGGGAGAGCCACACYGCCATGGGATGAGCCTTGAGTCAGGGTGTTGGTGGGCTTACATCCTCTCTGTCCTCCCTGAGCCTTCAGTGAAAGACTTAACTAAAGAAAGGGAGGTATGACTAACATTTCTTGGTATAGCTTCTTTTGCTCACYCTGAATTTTGGTGGTCAACATGCTTGACACTGTAATAACAAAAATCCTCTGCCTACAAGCTCTTTGTGTTTGGAGTCCTGAAGATCTCCCCTCATGAATGGTCAGCAAACTCCTTGAGAAAGAGTGGGGCAGAGAGCCCTGCTGGGTGATGCACCAACAGATAGGTTCATAAGTGAAGTTTTGTGTTTGGTACAAGTCACAATGACCCCAGGAGCACTCCTTTGTCGTTTGCAGCTATCAGTCTCAGGAGTCCTTACTGAATTTATCAGAAAATTGCAGTAATTTGAACAATAGCTCTAAGAGTTATTGAAGTGGGCTAGCTAAATGAAACAGGAGTCTTTGAAACCATTTTAAAAAACCACTCTTCCTTCAGATGAGTTCTATCAAAGAACTATGCCCACTGAAATTGTGGGGAATTATCTGCTGCTAAATCAAAGGAAAGTTGTTTTAACAAGATGACTGTGTCAGTCCATCTTCCCTTGCTGCCTGCCAGGTGCGTCTGTGGTGTCAAAAAACCTGGGTAATTTCTTATTTCTTCCAAGTTCAGTCCCTGTACAGCAATAGTAGCACAGCAGTGTGAACAGCCTACCCACTTCTGCTAGCTGTGAAGTTTTTGAGCAAATCTGCATTTATTTAGACACCTTCCAGCAGCAATAACCATCACCTTATTCTAGAATTATGCAGCAACTAAGCTGCAAACAGGGAGTTTAAATGAAGATAATTTCTGAAGGGCCATATTTATAAAATCAAGGTATGTACAGAATCATTTTGATAGTTATAAATCCCTTGGAGGGAGGTAAGGCATGCCTACTACTCATTTACTATTTGCTGCTTGCCAGTCTATCAAAGATAATTGGAGAGAAATTCTTTTCAACATTATCTTTCGCCATGCARGTGTTCTCTTTCTTAACTTTTCCCTGAAAAATCTGCAGGGCTGACTTCAGTGACAAGATGCCTCACATCCAGTTGAACATCTGTACCAGCTGAGTGCTGGTCATAAGACATGACCCTTTGCCCTTCACCCTGAATCCCTGAATCCCAGAATCAGAGAATAGTTAGGGTTGGTAAGGAGTCCTGGACCATCTTGTCCAACTCCACTGCCAAGGCAAAGTCACCTAGAGCAGGTGACACAGGAACATATCCTTTTGGGTTTTGAGTGTTTCCAGAGCGAGGGATTCCTCAGCCTGCCTGGGCAGCCTGTTGTAATGCTCTGACACTTCCTTCTTCTTCAAGTCAAGGTGGAACTTCTTGTGTTTTAGTTTCTGATTGTTGCTGTGGAAGGATGTAGGAAGAAGTCGAGATGGACACAAAGTAAGCTTGTGAAAGTTAGATTAAGGATAAGTACTCTTAYTATTTAGGGTTGGTATTTATGTTTTTCTTGTTGTAAYAAATGTTTGATAAAGGTAGCTCATACATTTTAGTAAAGCTTAGCTAACATTTTCTTGCTGCAGCTATATTTCTTTTCTGTTCTTGTTGTTCTGTTTTCTTCTACTTGTTTACTTTGTAACTTTCCAAGGCTCCTTGTCCAGTATCTGGACACCACTGAAAAGAGCCTGGCACCATCCCCTTGGCACCAGCCCCTGAGGTGTTTRTGTGCATTGGTGACGTCCCCTCTCASTCTTCTCTSCCCCAGACTAAACMGGCTCAGCTCCCGCAGTCTCTCCTCATCAGGAGATGCTCCAGACCCYTCATCATCTTTGTGACCCTTCCCTGGACACTCTCCAGCTTCTCTTGTCCTGAGGAGCCCAGAACTGGACACAGCACTCCAGATGTGGCCTCACCAGGGCCGAGCAGAGGGGAGGATCAGCTCCCTTGACCCGCTGGCCACATCTTCCCGATGCAGCCCAGGATCCCACTGGCCCTCCTGGCCACAAGGACACACTGCTGGCTCATTGTCACCTTTGTCACCAAGACTCCCAGAGCTGCTCTTCAGTGGGGCAGCCCCAGCCTGTGCTGGTCCTTGGGGTTATTCCTGCCCAGCTGCAGGACCCTGCACTTGCCCATGTTGAACCTCGTGAGGGTTCTCTCCTTCAACTTTTCAGCCTATCAGTTCTCTCCTTTCTGCCTTTTCAGCTGCTGAATGGCAGCTTTCCTTCAGTTATTGACCACCTCTCCAGTTCTCCATGATTTTTCAAAGATGATGTCTTAGCAACAACATCTGCCAGCTCCTTCAGCCCACCTGTGGGTGTATCCCATCAGGGAACATGGATGCAGGGGTGTTAAGTCTGCTCAGATGATATTTCACCCAGCCCTCTCCAAGAAAGGCCTTTTCTCCTGCCTTCTTCCYTTACCTCCAGGATCTGGGTTCCTGAGGACTGACTTCAGCAGTAAAGACTGAGGCAAAGCAGGCATTCAGCAATTCCACCTTCTGTGCATCTTCTGTCACCATGACATCCATCTGATTCGGCAGGGGCACCACATTTTCCCTAGTATTCCTTTTGCTGCTGATGTACTTTCAGAAGCCCTTCTTGTCCTTGATATCCCTTGCCACACTCAATTCCAAGTGTGCCTCGGCCTTTCCTTTTCACATCCCTTCACACTCTGATGATATTTCTTAGCCCCCTCATGTGACCTCTTCCTTTTTCTACATCCCATACATTTTTTCTTGGTTCTGGGGTTAGCTATAAACTCCCTACTCATCCATACAGTTCCCTTACCCATTTTGCTTGATTCCTGGTGCATGGGAATACACCAGTCTTGAGTTTGAAGGAAGTCATGCTTGAATGTTGATGAGCTATCTTGGACTCCCTTGTCTTCTAGAGTCCTAAACAACAGAATTCCTCTAAGTAAGTGTTTGGAGAGGTTGAAATTGGTTCTCTGGGAGTTCAGATTTCCAGTCCTGCTTACTGCTTTGTTTACTCCTTGCAAGTTCCCAAGTTCTGCCATTTCATTGTCACTGCAGCCAAGGCTGCCTGCAATGTTCAAACCTTCAGTGAGCCTTTCCTGTTTGTCAGTACGAGGTCCGCTGCCTTCCCTTGTTGGTTCCTCCACCACTTACATCAAAAAGTTATCTTTAGTGATCTGCAGGAACTTCTTAGACTGTGTGTGCTGAGTTCTGCTGTCTCTCTAACAAATATCAAGGTCGTCCAAGTTACCCAAGAGGAGCAGAGCCTGTGACTGCTTGGAGGTGAGGTTATCTCCAGCTTCCCACAGAGGGCCCCATCAAATTCCTCCTGTTCCAGTTGCCTACAGTCACTCACAACAGTGTCAGAATATCAACCTGGCCCTTAATTCTTATCCATGAGCTCTCAACTCATTTGTCTGTCCTTGAGAAGAGCTCAATACATTCCAGTTGCTCTCTCACATTGAGTGTAACTCCACAGCCACGTTTCACTGGCCTGTCCTTTCTAAAAAGTACATTGCCATCCATGGCATCATTCTAGCCATGTTAGCTGTCCCACCATGTCTCGTAATTGCAATGAGATCACGGCCCTTTGACTGCTGCTCATGGATTTCTAGTTCTTGCTTGTTTATTCTCTGTGCTGTGTGCATTTGTGGACAGGCACTTTAGCGAAGTAATCAAGCATGCAGGTTCCCTAGGAAGGGATTAAGAGGATTCATCATAACCATACTCACCCTTGATGTGGTGAGCCCTGTGCCTGTCATCTTGAGAAGCAGTCAAGGAATACGTGTCACTGCTCTGGCTGGTATGACCTCGTCACCAGGAGGAAGAAATGGTGCAAGCATTGCCACTTTGGACCTCACCCTCTGAGGCCTCTCTCACCAAACTGACCAGCCTGCTGCCTAAGATTCTCTTGACCTTTTTAGACACAATGATCCAATCCCTCCCTAACAGGCTATAATCATTAAAGCACAACACATTGTCATAAAAGCCAAAACCTTCCTTACTGCACCCGCCATGGAGCCAGATGCTGTCTGCACTATGTTCCTGCTTCTGGCTGTCCCCTTTCCTCCAACTAGTAGAATAGATAAGAATATGACTTGGGCACTGATATTTTTCACCTGCATTACCAGGGCACTGCTTAATTGTTTGAGCACACATAGATAAAACTGCGTAGCTCTTTCCAGAGAAACATTTTTTTGTGTTCTAGGTGGATCATTATTCAGTAAAATAAAGTTTGTGTTAAGTGAAACTGTTCACTTGAACTCAGGTCCAAAGAATACACCTTGAAAAGTGAAAAAGTCTTGCTTCTTTTCTGACTTGAAAAAATAACCAGACTTTGACCGTGTAAGAAATTGTGTTGAGGAGATTGACCTATTCTTTATATTACAGTGAAGAAAAATATTAACGCTACCAGTCTTGCTCTGACCAACATTTATCTTCTCTTTGTGGAAGCATTTCAACCAGCAAAAATGGAAAAGGAATAAAAACTGTGCTAAAATGTAAAGTAAAAGCAAACATAGCTTAAAAACTATTAGGTTTGTGAATTTTATTTATTCATAGTGGTAAATATAGCACTTCCCTGGCCCTCACCTCCAGCACTCTATCCATCAGGACAAAGAATCCATGAGGATAAATTTACTGGGTTGAGTTCTGTTGCTTCATGCTGCTACCTAAATAGTGGCTGACTCCCAGTTTCTTCATGTATATCATTTGGGTCCTGGTTGCTAGTTGGAAGTCTTTCTAGAAAGTCTTTTTTTTCCTTCTGAAAGAGCTGTTGTAAAAGTCGGAGTGCTGTTCACACTATTAAATGTGTAGGCATCTTAGTAAGCACAGAAGCATGTGATGTGATCTATGTTTATCTCCTACCTGAGGCTGTGCATATCTTCTTTTTCCTTAACTGTTCTGCTGGGCCAGCATGGTCCCTTACCTAGACCAAAAAAAAAGACTATTAGTGGTAGCTTGCTTTTTTTTTTTTTTTTTTTTTTTTTTTTTTTGTATTAGTGTTTATTTTCTGAATTGTTAGGCAGTCTGCAAAGAGCATGAAGTTGAAATGACGGAGGAGTGTAGAGAGAAATCATGATGGTGTCAAGGAAATTTTCTATAATACTAGGACTAAAGGTTACTTGAACAAGTTTAAAAATCCATGAATTTTTAAAAGAGTCAATACCTATGGATCCCTTTACAGTCTCTTTTACACCATTGGCACCCCATCACTGGTGTCAGCTTTCTGGGGTTTGTGCCATTTCCAGGAGAGTTCACTTTTCTCTCAGGCGCTGAGCAGCCGGAGCTGCTGTGGCCTGCTCATGGCCCTGGGTGTTGTAGCTGTGTGCATATCAGCCTTTACTCTCTGTTCTGGCTGTTTCTTGATGTCTGGAGCTCCGCTTTTGTCAGATCCACCACTCCTCACAGTGCCCAAAGACCAGGAGCTCCCCTTGTGTGGTTTTCTGGGTGCTGGCCAACAGCAAATGTATCTTTAGACCATAGGCAGTGAGTAAAGTAACACGAGGCTCTTTTTTGAGTTGGTTGATCTAGCCACCTACATACTGAGACATTCACTTTTTCCTGCCTCATTTTCCCCAGTGCCAACGCTATATTTCTGCAGTGTCCTCTCCCTGCCATCAGCCAGGCTCCCCTGACACCTACCACTACCCTCTCCTGTCCAATGAGCTGCTCACCCACAAGCAGTTTCTTTTAAACTGCCTCACAAAGTATTCCTTGAAAAGGTGACACTGATATCCACAGAGATAGGTTTCTACTGTGAAATTCTGACATCCAAATGAGTTTAAAATTTCTTTCTCTGCTGCTATCTCAGCTACTGTGCAAGTTGTGACTGAAGCACTAATTGACAGGTTTTGGCAAGTGCAGCTTTTAAGTAACTGTTGAGGACGCAGATGCCTAGAATAACTATATAAAACAATAAATATAAAACAGTTTAAAGTGGAATCAAATGAGTCACACTAATCTTTTCTATGAAGAGATAAAAACAGTCCATTTATGCAGAATTTTTTCCATCTTACAAAGAGGAAATGCACAGATCCTTGCATATCATACTCAGCAGTCATTTAGGAGGAAAATCTGTGTGCAGTGGAGATATGTGTGCATAACTGATGGCAGTATTTAGGCTTATATCTCCCATATCTTTGAAAATGGTGTTAATTTAAAAAAATAAAAGAAGACTTTGGGAAATTTTCAGTATCCTATTAATTATTTTCAAAATTTCCATTAATTTGATGGAAGAAAGACCGTGCACTGTAATCATGTGCCAGCTGGTAATTTATAATTTTAAATAGGTTTAGGAATGCAGTCTTGGCCTCTGGCTTATTTGCTTTACAGAGGAATCAGAGAGTCTGCAGAGGCCTCCAAAGGCTCTCAGACTGGACGTTCTCCACCAGTTTCCCACTTGTGTCCTAACATGGAAATGGAAAGGGCATTCCAGATTCTCTGGTGGGTGCTCCGGCACTGGGTCAGCATTACAAAACATCTGCCAGGAGAGTCCACGGTGCTGTAAATTAATCACACTGTTCTGGCTCCAGGAAAGGCCAGTCATGGGGAAGGAGGCCTACAAGCTCTCCTCATCTTGTTAGTGTCTGCTCAGCTGCCAGAGCAATGTCTTTATTCAGCTGGGGACTCAATCTCACAAGGATTTCTTCCAAAGTGGCACCCTGAGCACAGCATCCGTGGCTGACAGATTTGTTCCATCCCATTGGGTCCTAGATGTGATTTACTCAATGTACAAGTAAAACAGTCTTCCCTAAGTCCTGGCCTTGAAGACTCAAGTGAATTTGACAGCCAGTCTGGGTTGTTTTTTCTCTTCTCTGCTAATGATATGTAAAAGTGGAAATTCAGAAGTTTCCACAGACATACTGCGGAATATGACATATTTCACTTTTCTTCTTTATTTAGAGACATGACCAAATATCAGAGTTTAGTGAGAAGCTCGTTGTACTCTGGAAATCACCAGCACCATTGTCAATGCACAAACATGGGAGGACAGAGCTGTGACTGATAACGCTTTCAGTCGTGCTCCTGATGATCTCAATAATCAAACCACTGCCAAGCCAGGACCAGCACTGAGCAGAGAAAGGAACAGCTGTGATGGGGAGCTGAGATGAGCCGACACTGGTGCTAACATATGAGACATGAGGAAACAAAAGCAGCAGAAAAGGGCAGGGTTGTGACTGCACAGGAGGAAGTGAAGACACCTCCTACAGTGGTGTGAAACCTCAAAATCATAGAATCATAGAACACTTTATTTTTTAAGGGATCTTTAAAGGATGTCTAGTCACCTCCCTGAAATAGACATCTTCTATTACTGTATACCTGCAAGTGGTTGCAGAGCTTCAGAATCCCTTCCAACATGACCTTGAATGAGCTGCAGCACTGGGGCATCTACCACCTCTCTGGGCAGCCTGTTATAATGGTTCACCATCCTAATTGTAAAAAATTTATTCCTTATATCTAGACTGAATCCACCCTCTTTTAGTTTAAAACCATCACTGATTTTCCTGCTGCAACTCACCCTGCTAAAATGTCTGTACCCATTTTTCTTATAAGGCCTCTCTAAGTACTGGGGCAATAAGATCTCCTGGAATCTTCTCTCTTCAGGCTAAACAGCCCCAGCTCTCTCAGTCCTTCTTCATAGGAGAGGTGTTTCAGCCCTTGGATCATCCTTGTGGCCTCCTTTGGACTTACTCCAACAATGTCCTTCCTGTGCAGGGACCCCAGAGCTGGATGCAGCCCTGCAGGTGGGGTCTGAGCAGAGCAGAGCAGAGGGGCACAATCCCCTCCCTGGCCCTGCTGCCCACGCTGCTCTGGATGCAGCCCAGGACACGTTTGGCTCTCTGGGCTGGGAGTGCTCATGGCTGGGGCATGTCCAGCTTTTCATCCATCTGCACCCCAAATCCTCAGCAGGGCTGCTCTCAATCCCTTCAACCCCCACCTGTATTGATACTGAGGTTGCCCCTATTCAGGTGCAAGATCTTGTATTTGGCCTTGTTAAAACTTATAAGATTCCCATGAGACACTGTCCAGGTCCCTCTGGATGACATCCCATCCTTTAGGTGTGTCATCTGCAAATTTGCTGAGGATGCACAGTCTGTATCACTGATGAAAAAATTAAACAATTCTGGTCCCAGTATAGACCCCTGAGGGACACCTCTTGTCACTAATCTTCTTTTGAATGGTGAACTATTGACCACAACTCTCTGGCTCTGTCCATTCATCCAGTTCCTTATCCACTGAAAACTCCACCCATGAAATCTGTATCCATACAATTTGGAGTTAAGGATGTTGCTGAGGACCTTGTCAAAGACATTACAGAAATCCAGATAACATCACCCATAGCTCTTCCCTTGTCCCTCATGCAGACACTCCACCAGTGATGCTCCCTGCAGCCCTGGCTGCCTCCAGCCCTGACATCACCCATCAGCTCACTGGCCCTGGTGACCATCGGGTCCAGAAACAGATCCCCTCTGTCAGGGCTGTCATTACCTGGCTAAGAAATGAATCCTCCCTGCATTCCAGCAGCCTCTTGGATTGCCCACAGCTCATCGTGCTCCTCTTCCAGCAGATGCTGGGGGCTGAAGTGCCCCAGCAGATCAAGGGCCTGTGAGCATGATGCCTCATGTAGCTGGAGGAAGAAGATTTTGTAGTCAATAGGCTCCCCTTGCTCAGGGGGCCTGTAATAGACACAATCAAAAAGGTTCCCTCTGTTCCCTCAGTCTCTCTCACCCGTGAACTTCTGACCTGTTTGTGCCCGTTTTTCAGAGAGAGCCCTTCACAATCCATTCGTTCCTTGATGTAGAGAGGAACCCACAGAGGGCCTTTCCTGACCCTTCTGAACAGCCAGTAGCCATCAATAGCCACACTCCAGTCATGGGATTCACCACACCCACTTTCAGAGCTGGCAACAAGTCCACAGCTTCCAGCAGCACAGTGGCTTCCAGCCCCTCCTGTTTGTTGCCCATTGGAGTAGAGACGCTTCAGCTGTGTTGTTGTCACCTTTTTAGAGGAATGCCCTGTAACCTGAATTTTTCACCAGTGTTCCCTGCAGGCTTGTATTACCTCAGGAGCTCTTGGGTCATCTCTGTAAACCCATTTTCTTCTAAAACAGGGTATCTTTACCGAAGTGCCACTGTAATCTGTGATGTACCATGTACATCTTGGCAAATCTTTAATATTAAGAGGTTGAGTTGTACCTTATAAATGAAGAATGGTCAGATAGATCTCAGTTTTCTCAATTTTTCTGGCTGTTATCTATGACCTAGCAATACTTAATTCTGTATTCTTGAATTTTCCAGTCACCAGCTTTGGAGTGCCCACTTAGATTAATCAGTTATGCAGTGGGCACAGATCCAGCTTGGTGACACACCACCATCACTCAAAAAGTATAAAATAATAGTATTTTCTTCATATTTACTTTTAAAACACCTGCTTAGTCAATTTCAATGAACAAAGTAAGTACCCAAGGAATTACATTGGAGTCCATTTTAATGCTTGCCAGCTAACTCTGAAGAAGTATCACCAAAGCCAGTTCCTCAGCTGTGTGGGCATACCTCCTTCAGGCTGATTGATAAGAAATGGACAGGACAGAGAGAGAAGTGCACCAATTTCACTAAGTGAAATGCATTAAATAATGGCAATACCTGTGGTACTGCACTCAGAGGAAGTGTGTCACTGCCTTCCAAGATAACATTGCCATAACAAAATCTATATGTCCTTGCCTCCTGCATCAGACCAAAGATTCTGGGCTGTATTTCTGAGCTGATTCTAAGCTGTATTTCTCTTGAGATCAGTGAAGCTACGACACCAGATTAAGGAGAATCGGCCCCCTAAAATGGTTATTGTTGTAGAAAACAGAAGGGAAATATTGGAGTGGTACAAACACTTCAAAGAGAAGATTTCAGCTTACCCCAGTCAGGAGCAAATCATTGCTTTTCCCCATCTTTGTGTCCCCATCTCTGCAGAGATCCCTTGGAGCACAGGATGAGCACTGGAGATAGGCATGATCAGAACAGAGTGTGAGGGGATCTGGAACAAGACCTTGAGCTCCAGCTGGCTCAGACCAAAGCTGCTTAAGAAGCTCCCCAAACCTTCCTTCTTCAGCTACCAGTGAGTAATACCTAATAAAGGACCGATTTGACAGTGCCTCACTTTGGACACTCACCAGCCCTGTCTACCCGAATTCAGGAATGCCCTGCACTGTGGCATTGGTTCTGCTGCGGTGGGATGCTGGGTGCAGTCACCTGCTCTGCTCTTGCAGCTGCTTATTTGAGGCCTTATGATTCCTTCTTCCATTTTGGGATGCAGACTTGCTGCAGGGTTTGGTGTGATGCATTTTCCTTGGGGCCATAGATTCATGTGCCTACACGACTGCCTCTTGTGATGCTACTGCTGTCTGCCAGCCTTGGCTCCCATTCTAGACTCTGGCAGAGTCATTTTGGACAGTGAAGTGTCAGGTTCTCAGCRTGTGTTTTGAGGCTTTTGATGCTGCATTATACACTTGATAGGCTCACAGATTCTCACATGGCTTTCAAAACATGCCAGTGCTCTGGCTTTGGGCGCTCAGTGGGACAAAATGTTCCAGTGACAATTGTGCTCCACTGCTCACATCCAGGCAATGGACAGGACACAGAATCCAGGTTCTCATAGATGGGGCTGGAGTGAGGCCTGGGGGTGGGAGTCCTGTGCTCCTCAGAGCTGCAGTAATTGCAGAGCTTCCCCGTGCCCTAAATTCACCTCATCCCCATTGCAGAGCTTCCCTGTGCCCTAAATTCACCTCATCCGCTAAGCACTGCTGGGTGCTTAGGGTTTCTTTCCTCCAGAACAGAGCTGAGAGCTGTAAACAGAAAATAGAGATAAAGCTCCTAGTGTGTTCAGCTAAATTAGAAAATTAAAGTACAAAAGGCCAGGAAGTTTCATGATTGCTTGGATTATTCAAAGGTCTGTGCATTTGGTTCTTTTCTTATCCTGTAAATGCAGTGTATTTTCAAACATTTGTCTTCACTTTGCACCTTAAAGTAAGCTGCATCTGCTAAGGCATAGAAAAGTTTAAAAAATGCACCTATGTTACTGGGGAAACAGGACTTACAAAGGAAAGAAAATTGTGCCTTCTAACTATCAAAACTAATAAAACAAGAGAAAGCTCTATATCTCCATTAATTTAGGTTGGTCCCTTAGTTTCAATATTATTAATTACACAAATTATTGTACACCAGTTTAGTGGCAACACTTTCTCTAATTCGCTCACTTGCAATTTCCCACTGGAGATCAAAAGCCAGGCTTTGAATACAAATAGTCACCATGGGCAGTTTCTGCAAACCAGAATAAAGTTATTCAAAGGAACTAGTGGCTTTGTTTTGATCTGCTTGTTCACCTCCTCCCTGGAAGAAAATTGGAAGACACCTAAAGTTTCATTTACTTAACACCCAATGCTAGGGTTCAGACTTGTGCATGTTGGACAGAAGATAACAGGGTTAATTTAGTCCCCTTATCTATTGTTATAGGCCTAATTATTTAACATGTCTTCATTTCATTAATGAATTGCTGCTTTTTCCGTGCATCTCCTTCCCCATTGCTTTTGTTTAAACCTCCTGGTGGGAAGGGATAGATTAATTTTGTTGTGCCTTAATGAAACTCTATGCTACATTAGATTTAACCATTTGGCACGCACTGCCAACATGACCATTATGCATAATGAATTACTTTTTGTGAGTCCCAAACTAACACAGATCTTCARTGCTCCTCTGAAGATATAGCAGACACACAGCTGGCAGATGTACCAAGTTTTATCATTACCTTGAATTTACATGGGAGCCTAGAGCTTGACGCAAGGAAGCTTTCGAAATGTTTCCAGAAAGAGATGGGAATTTCCTTTAAAAAATGCAAATCCTTTCAAGAGAAGATGCGGAAAGCTCATTCAGCTTTGCAGTTACATATCATGAACCTTGTTTGATACACATACACACTTGGGAGGGTGCATATCCTGGGTAGAACCCCCAGTGAGGCAGCGTGTGCTCATGTCAGCAGCAGACAAGCTTCCTGTCTTCTGAGCAGCTTGCCTTGAGCACAGACATTAACATGTGTCTCAGCTGCTGAAGCTTTTCACGTGTAAACCCTTTGCCTCAGAGTCTAATTTGAGCACCCTAATTTTCAAGGCCCTTCCAATGACAGAAACAGACTCAGAGCTTCCAGGAGAACCCCAGATACCACATGGAGGAACACGTAAGTGTTTATGCTGTGCCCAGAACATCCCAAGAGACACACAGAACATATGCTACATCCTAGAGGTAATCAGCTGTAGGGGAGTAATGCTGGGATCAGCAAATCTTGGAAATAATCAGTCTTGTAATTAGATTTAGAGCTGCAGATTGTGTAACTGGGAATTGCAATTTGGCATGCAGAGGGAATGGACTTAGATGTGTCACTCTGGAGACTGGAGTTCTCCTCCCTGGCAGAAGAATGCAAATCCTAGCTCAGTATCGACCATGGTGTCTGGTGGAAGTACTACTAACTGTCTTTGGACGAGATAGAAATTAGAAAATCTGGTTTTCGGCCAAATATTTCTTTCTTTTGGTTACTGGATGCCTTAAAGGGGGAAGTTTTCCTTTGACACTTCACTGTGTCTACAACAGGAACAGGAAGAGGTGTGGCACATGACTCCCCATGAATTAAGGACTTGCACTATACTAGATAACATACAAAATGTAGCCCACTGTCTCACTGAGATGAGATTTTTATTTTATGAGTTTTCAGCCTTCTTACAGCATTCCTATCAGTCAATCCAACATTCCTCATGGTGTGGCATTAGCTATGGAGCAGCACATCCCACACACAGGCCATGAGCAGGTTCTGGAGTGACTGAGCACAGTATCCAGCTGTTCGTGTCAGGCTGCTAATATACAAAAAGATATCAAATTAAAGGAAAAAGATAGCAGATAATAAAACACAGATGGCAAATCACATTTGTCCCATCTTCTAAGGTGCTCTAAGAGCTATCAACAAGAGGATCATCCACTGTATCCCCATTAGTTAGATTAAGGGAGATAGGGATGTCTCTGAACTTCGACCATGGGATATGCAAACCAGGGGTAGTTTTGTTTCATTTCCCCAGCATCACCTTCTTTTAAACTCATCTACACTGGTTTGGAAATTGGAAATAAAATATTTTGTTTGAGTTTTACATTAATTGACTTGATTTAGCATTACTTTTATATAACTGAATAAAATAAAGCTATTCCTCCTCCCAGAATGTGGGAAGGAGGCAAGCCTAAAGGCAGGAGATTAGGACACCTTGAAAGTATTACCGTGCTCCAAATGTGAGCAGTAAGTGAAGCAGGTGGTCCCTCTCACCTTCCCTGCCTCTCATGAGTTCCTACTGCCTCTCTTGCACCAGATTTTGAAATCACATTTTTTTACAAGTGGTTATCTAGTCTGCTGCTTAAGTGAAGAACCACTTACAAAGATAAAATACATATTTTCCTCTAAATGTGCTATCCTGCATACAGGTGCAGCACAGTTGTACTGGCGACCTAATGCTTTTTGGAGCAAGAACCATGAAAGCATTCTGGCTACATCCAAATGAAAAAAGCTCCAGAGCAGTTCAACTCCCAGAATTTTGCTCAGAACACTGGGCTTACATTACCACTTTTAAGTATTTAATTTATGGCCAGGAACAGTCCTTTAAAGAACAACTATACTTGTGCTTTGAATACGTGGAAGGCTTTTCTTCTGGAATAATATTTCTCTTAACTAGCATAAAAATTAGCAAAGACCCAGAGTAAGTCCTTTTCAAAAACATAAAAATTTTGACAGTCATTTATCCAAAAGGTCACAGCCAGAGTCATACTGTTATATTTACACAGGTCAGCTGTGTAAAATGATAAATATTGCTTAAAATTCTTACAACACACTAAGTAGACTACCATGCTTCTTTTTTTGCCAATATTTGGTGCATTAATACAAAAGATGCTTGGAAGGAATTCCAAGCATGAAAGAAAAGTCCTGGAAGTGAATACCACCCATAATAGTGGTAAAAGGCCCATCTTATATAGTGGAAAAGGTCATCTCCTGAAAGGGGTTTGGGCTTTCTCCATTATCTTTGGCTGCTTTGCAGGAACCTACAGCAATTTTCAGTATCGTCCATCAGTGGCTGCTTTCATCCAAACTAATTTAATTTCCATTTCTCATTTCTACACACAAAGTGTACAACATGCCACATTTGTTATAACAGACCATGAACACCTTTTATACAGGCATTACATGGAAGTTTTGATCAGTCTGTAATTGCCAAGGAGAGAGGACCGGCCTGGAAGAGATTCCTCCCAGCTCCAAAATGGGAGCTGGAATTGACACTGATCACCTCATCCCTAAGTACTGAGTTCCCCAAGCTTTGTAGAAACAGGACAAATCATCACTCTTTGCTTTCTGGCTTCTTTGCATTCAGGTCTAACTTGACTTCTACCAAAACATGTGTGATTTGGAAGTTCATTTCAGTGGGATCCTTCCTGATGCAGGAATACTGTAGCATAGTCCTGCACCAGAAATAAGAAGATAAGAGGGATGAGAAGAAAAAGAGCTCTGTTCCAGTTTACTCTGGGTCCTGGATATTCTCATGTGCCCTCATGTTCTCATTTAGTTCCTCCACATTTCTGGCTCTGATGTGGCTCTGCACACCTGAGCAAGAAGCACGTTGTATAGATGTTATTGCAAATGTGTCCCTTTGCCAACTGTGTTGTGCCAATTCCAGTCTGTAATGGGCCCTGTCAGCTCCCACAGCTTACCAGCACCACAGAAATCACAGCAGACAAAATGGTGAGAACAATGTGATTTTGTCCTCATTTCTTTTGTATTTTTTCCATGTTCCTTAGAGCCATATCACTGCTGTACTTCATTTAATAGTGTGATATTAATCTCTAATTCTTCTCCACCTGGAGTCAGACAGTATGTATATGCATATCACATATGATTACTCATTTATATTTATATACTTCAGTGATGTTTACACCTACATTTATTTCTAAATAATACTATTTAAGGTGTGTTAATTTAAATTTTCTATTTTTTTTGCTAGGTATGCATGGGAAATTCAAAGAATCAAAATGCTGAACAATTCTCTCACATTTTAAACATAGAGGAAAAAAGTTATTAAAATAAATGATAAATTAGCACTCTGTCTGAAATTAAATGTTTGCAAATACATGGGATGCTTTTCCTGTAGTCCGATTAACTTACTATGTTTTTTTCAAATTACTGGATTCACCCTGCAACAAGATGCTTACTTTCTATACTCTCAAGGCATTACTAAAAGAAAGAAATTTCTGTGATTTTACTGCTAAATTAGAGATACCAGACTGGAGAAATTTGGGGTTATATTTCTTTGGCCATGTAGACAGCTTTTAGACAACCATTTCAAAGTTTTATTGGCAAGTAATGGAAAATTCTAACTCATACTTATAATTTCAGAGTCAATGTAGTAGCATTCCCTCACAATTTAGTTGTTTTGGATTACCCCATTCAAGAGCAAGTTCAGGAACTTTTTATGGCCACAGATATCCTTGGGGTGCTATAGTCATTGAGCTTCTATTTTCTCTGTGCATGTGAAAGGATTTGTACTTTTTAAGAAAGTTGGAACATGTTTTAAATGCTGTATGAAATAGGTTCATATTAGCAATTATTTATGAATTATGATGCCAGCAAATAAAGCATATGTAGGAGATGAAAAATCAAAATGGATATCAGTCATGATCTTTTGTGATGTGGCAGAGGACACCAAGCATTTAGGTGAGACACCTCCTAGGTGAATGAAAAAAAAGTCCCAATAACATTAATGTGGCACTGAACCAGCTTATTAACAATAGAGATTGTTTTCCTGTGATTCTGTGATTTAACTAATTTTGCTGCCATAATTTTGCTTACATGTATTGTAAGGTAATTACCCCCCACTCAAATGGTTTCTCTCCACATCTGTGCAATGCCATTGATGCAAACCTTCCCAAATGAAAGGAAAATGGAATCCCTTAACTTAGTGTTAAATTAATTTTAAAGTTTTATTAGAAATTTTGAATTTTTTGTTGTATTTATCCCAGAATACATGCTCCTCAGGTGAAGTATGGTACATACAAGACTGGCATTCATTAACAGTACTGACTTACTTTTCAAAATAATTTTCCCTCTATCTGGCATGGGATGATAACTGTTGTTCTACATATTAATCTATACTGACGACATGTATGAAAGACAGACTTTTGGAGTAGTATCCTAATTTCTTTCTGTATATTATCAACATGATTTCTTTTACCAGCCAGGACGTGAAATAACTGTCATGGTCAAAAGCCCTTCCAAAGGATTGTTGCAGAATAGTTACACATTTTCTGTCTTTTGCCATCCATTGAGAGCCTGTCCCAGCTCTGCATCATTTTATTTGTGGCAGTGTTTTATTGCAGGCTGTACTGCACGAGCATTCACTGCTGCTGCATTATTAGTGCCTCACAGGTGATGGCCACATGGCAGTGTTACAAGCCATGGGGCTGCAGAGGTCACACATTACCCTATAATTTATGATTGCCATCCAAGCACTTGCTTCCCCACAGCCATGGGCACATCACAAACCCTCCAGTGAAGGTCTTTTGCTGCAGGGCTGCTCTGCCCAAGCTGCACAGGAGTCAGTGGTGCATTGCCTGGGCAGTGGTGCTGCAGGAGAAGGATGTGCCCTCAYCATGACTGCATGCTTGGCTGATGCTTGGTGGAGCCCACAGAGAAAAGCTGCCCAAAGAGGCAGAGAGGCTTTTTCAGCCTGGACAATGAATGAGGATGGGATGAAAATAAGCAGAGGAAAGAGACATGATTTCTGCTTCAGTCTCAGAGAGCCAGACTGTTGGAATGAGGCTTTTCCTGAGTCACTCCAACAAAGAGTCAGGCTGTCTGGAATGAACACTCAATTTTTCACATTTTCAACTGATGCATTAACAGCAGTGACATGACACAAGAAAGCTTGCAACCTCCTGCTGAGCTGTGAAAACATGTAGTGAAATTGACAATTTCATGCAGTGGAAGCAGCTGCATGTTCAATGAAAAGGGGAGCATTATTCCTGAGTTTTGGTGGTGTGTGTTGGTGTAGGTGTGGACTGTTGGCACAGAGAGAAGAAATGTTCCAACATTCCGTGGCCTGCTTTCTGGGAGACCCTGAGTCGGGCTATGACCCTGCATGAAAATGCCAAGGTGCTACTTTCTGAATTAAAGGGTGGGTGGCACCTTGGGGACGGATAATAGAGTGCAGGATGGGTAGCGGAGAAAGCAAGGAGTAAAAGAAAGAGAGAAAGTAGAGAGGAGATAGCAAAAGAGAGCTTCAGCAGCAGAAAGGACCTTATTCCTTAAAAACATGGACCATTACCTCATTCTGTGCTTACGGCAAAGTCCTTCTGTGGCTTTAACTATATTTGAGACCGGCAACTGTGCTGCTAAATCCTTACAGCTACTGATAACAGCGTAGATCATGCAATTTTTCTAGAAGCAGTATAATTTTGCACAGAAAGCACTATGTAAAACCCTCCAGAGGCCAAGTAGGGATTTGGTGAATGCTGCAACTTGGCAGCTCCAAGGGATAGTGCCATATCAACCACAGTTGGCTACTTGGACATGTGTACACACTACGAAAAATGGGGTTTTACCATCAGGTTCCTCTTGCAGTCAAAAATCCTCATTTTAAATGATCTTTAGCAGCAAATGCAGTCAGCTTAATACAACATCATCTAAACAGGATATTTTTACTTTGATCTTCCAGCCTCTCTCCAGCTTGACACAGAGGAACAGGAAAGAAATTCAGCAAGTGGGTTTCTGGGGGATGTTGTCTGATCCTTCCTTTTCCCCTGTTACATAACCCCTAAGTGAAGTGTTTTGGTATTTTCAGCTATAGATTCCTGAGATAGATTCCATGGTAAATTTGCATAATCAGAGGACATGTTCTCTTTTTCACTGTTCAAACTTAAGGAGAAATCTACCCAAACAAATCTGGGAACTGTTTCACTGTAGCAAAACAGAGACAATGAAGTCAACTTACTTTACAGCATCTGCTTAAACTGTTAAATTATTAACAAGAAAAGAAATTGAAAGTAACACCTTTAAAAAAAAAAGGCTTTGATGTGTTAAAATGATAGGAACTATAATTTTCAGAGCTATGTACAGTAATATGTACAGAAAAGTAATTGTTCTCTCCATTAATTTTTAAATCTTTCTCCAGCCTCGGACAAGATGCTATTTTTCAGGATTTGTCATTTAGCTGTTGTTCAAAAGGAAAGTGTGGGAAAAGAGAAAAGTAAAATAGCTATAAATAATAATGTTTCCACAAAATTAATGGAAGTTTTTCTCATTGTCTTCAATGGAAGAAAAACAGTGAAAAGCAAGACCTAGTACATTTACCCTCTCTAACTGTTGCAAAAATCAAGCATGATGTATGGTTTGAGAAAGGAGGCTGCTTGCTCATATGTGTGTATTCAAGTCACAAACTTTCTTTTATTTCAAATCACTATTTCGAAACAGCAGACAGTAATATTATGATTATTGTCCCTTCTATCTATAATGGTATCACCTTTATAGACATAGCAAGGTTTAGGTAAAAATTTCCTGAATTTGAGTTCTTTGAAGTGTATGACCGAGAAACAGTGTGTTTTCCCAATAAAATACTGTATATAACTATTTTCTTTATTTGCACTGTAGTAGCCTGGTCTTGTAATAGTAAACCTAGTGCTAGAATCTAGATCTCAGCCAAAAAAAAAAAAAAAAAAAAAAAAAAAAAAAAAAAAAAAAAAAAAAAGACACAACAGCTCTTACACCCAAAGCTTGGATGGGTGTGATTGGGTTGTGCTTCTCCTGCCCAGTGCAGCCCAATCCTCTCCCTGTCCAGCCTAGCTCACTGATCTGTGGGTCCCAGCAACAGCATCATCCACATACCTCATACTGCTGTTTCGATGGGAGCAAGTCAGAGTCAGATGAGTCAACCATCTTTGATGCTATAAAATTCAGTCAACAAAAAAAAAGTTGTTTTAGTTCCATCTAAAAACCATCAATGCCACAGCAGACACTGCAGCAGCTAGTCATGTACAAAGTTGACAATTGATGTCATCTGCCTGAAATTCTGTGAGGCCTTCCACATGGTCTTATCTCAAAATTGGAGAGACATGGATTGGAAGGGTGGACTGTTCGGTGGAACTGTCTGGATGGATGTAGCCAGAGAGTTGTGGTCAGTGGTTCCAGGGATGAGTGGTGTCCCCCAGGGCTCTCTCTTGTGGCTTGGGCTCTTCAGTATCTTTATCAATGGCAGAGGCACTGGCACCGAGTGCACCCTCAGTTTGCAGGTGACAGGGACCTGAGCAGTGCAGGTGACACAACAGAAGGATGGGATGCCTTCCAGGGAACCTGGACAAAGTTGAGAACTGAGACCATGAGAACCTCATAAAGTTCAGCAAGGCCAAGCGCAAGGCTCTGCATCTGGATTGGGACAATCTCAGACATGAGTGCAGACTGGAGAAGAATTCACTGAGAGCAGATTATCAGAACCTGGAAATGCGGCTGGGTGAGAAGCTGGACATGACCCAGCCATGAGCACTCCCAGCCCAGAGAGCCAAACGTGTCCTGGGCTGCATCCAGAGCAGCGTGGGCAGCAGGGCCAGGGAGGGGATTGTGCCCCTCTGCTCTGCTCTGCTGAGACCCCACTGCAGGGCTGCATCCTGCTCTGGGGTCCCTGCACAGGAAGGACACGGAACTGCTGGAGTGAGTACAGRGGAGGCCACAAGGATGGTCTGAGGGCTGAAGCAACTTTCCTGTGATGTCCCACTGAAAAAACTGGGGTTATTCTACAAGAAGAGAAGCCTCTAGAGAGACCTCACTGCAGCATTCTGGTACTTAAAGGGGGCTTATGAAAAGTGGGGAGAGTAAACCTTATTAAGTGGGGAGATTGCGATAGGATAAGGGGAAAGGCTTTACACTAAAAGAAGACGATTTCAGATTAAATGTTAGGAAGGATTATTTTACTGTGAAGGTGATGACACATTGGAACAGATTGACCAGGGAGGGGGACACACCATCCCTGGCAGTATTAAAGGATGTGTTGGGTGGATCTTTGAGAAACTTCATCCAGTGGAAGACATCCCTGCCCATTGCAAGGGAACTAGAACTAGACGATATGTAAGATCCCTTCCAACCTAAACCACTCTGGAATTCTATGAATCTCCCGACAATTAGAAAGAATCAGGAAAAGCCAAAATAAATAAGATTATAATTACTCTATAACAATCAAACATAAAGTGATCAAATTTTGCAAGCCAGTTCCCAAATGGAAGCAAAAGTGGTGTTCCACATTTGCAAATACTTCTGTAAACTGGAGTGATTGTCTTTTCCCTCGATTAACATCTCATGTGTAAGCAGGCTTGAAGGATATTTGAACAATGTGCACAGGCTCCACAATTTGGGCTAGGTAAGGTCATAAAATGCATGCAAGCAAGAGAGTATCAGAAAGATACTGATAGGTATCACTGGCATTCAAGAGGTGCTTTGGTTTTAGAGAGAGATGCAAAATTTAAATTTGTTAACTACAAACACCTTTGATCATGGAGTGAGCTGCCTACACAGGAGGAATATTTAGAGCTGTGTCCCACATAAGGCTCCTTAGCAGCCATCCCTTGGAAAGAGAGAATATCCCCCACAACTGAAAAACAACAAACAGTCTGCATAAGTTTGGAAAAACATGTTTGAATATAGATCATAATTGAATTTTGCTTTTTTATTCCTAAACACATTTGGAATGGCTAATATTATTTGTCTATATATATCAGGCAACAAGACCTGCAATTCCAGCAGAAACCTTTGGCAAGTATAGAAAAAGAGCTGAATATCCTGTGGAGTCCATGAATATTCTGTGGACAGCCAAGTAATCATTCTCCAAATGAAGATGCTGGTCAGATCAGAACAGTCAGAGCTGATTAAATCATATTTGGTTTATTGGCATTGTCTCAGCATCCCACAGATTAAGGCTAGTTTAATAAGACATGTGAACAAGATTTGACTTTTTACCTTTTTTTTCTTCATTAAGCTGATAAAATTGGATGTTTGCAAACAAGTTGTGATTGACCAGACGTGATTTAACTTGACAAGCATAATAGCATTTTAGGATTTCTAACAAGGTTCTCAGGCTTTACAACGTATTTTTGATGACCATTTCTGTGTGACGAAGTTCTGCTGAAGGTGATGGCAATGTCCTTCCAAGGCTGAGGTTGGTCCCTACTCTGCTGACCATCTGGACCAAACAGTGACCAGTCAACTCAGTGATGGATGTCAGTGAATACAGCCATGTTAGCTTCAGAATCACAGCAAACATAAACTTCAGTAAGCTTTATTTGAGAATAGGATATATATTTGACAAGATATTCATATTGTCAGGCAGGAGCTCCATGACGTGGCAGTGTCTTTTTCACAACCCCAATTTTTCCCTCTCATATCTGTTCATTTCTGCATGGGCATTTGCATCTCTTCACTTATGTCAGGTACAAATAAATCTCATAAATCAAAACAGGAAGTTTCTGAGCAAAAATCAACTGAAATTTCAAAGAAAATCCAGCAATGTAACAGTCTGAATATAAAACCCCCGAAGTCTGCCCAAGTATCATACCCTCTGTTGGAGTTATGAGTCATGGATCCTTGTCCACAGCAGCAACTTATTTAAGAAGACTGCTTCACCAGATATTTGTATCTGGAATTTTTCTAGAAAGTTTAATGGGCCATGTGTGGGAGACAGATCTTCTTAAATCCAGATTACAGATGGAATGCAACCCAGGTCAACTAGCTAACAGCATTTGAAAAAACACCAAGAGCATAAGGCAGCAGAAGATGCCGAAAATTTAGCAGCATTGGTAGCAGGGAGTCTAAAGATGGAATAGTATCTCTTTTCAAGAGAGAAATTGTATCTCTTCTTAGGCAAGATGACAGAGTTGGAGATAGGTAAGTTTTAGGACTTTACCTTTCCTCCACTGATCTGGCCAAGCAGTAATGAACTAGAAGTCAAAAGAGGGCAGACTCATAGAGGAAGTGATTCAGTCTGAAACAGACACTAACAGCCTAAGGTTCAGTAAATCCTCATTTCTCATCCACCCCTAAACCTCTTACGCTTTGCAAATGCAAAAGATTTGTTTCACTCTCTGCACCAGGGAGCCACCATGCCTCTCTGCCCTGCCCATCAGTCAGCTTCTCCTCTCAGTACCTTTACCTATTTCACCCATTTTTCCTCTGCTCCTTCCCAGCAGACTCACATGTAAATGTTTTACAAGTGAAAGAAAGATGAGAGAAGACAACATAGGCCATTTTTTGCTTATTTTCACAAAGTATCTGGAGAATTAATCTCTGAGGCCTTTCTGCTCCATGCAGGTGAGGTGAAAAATGATGAACAAGTTGGGAAATTGCTGAAATCCTTGCTAAAAAATTTGCAATACTTGATGTTTTTTCTTATTGAGAACTTCATATTCTTCTTATCTAGCATTCCTGATAGTTATTGCAGCACAGCTGAAGCTCCTGCATCCACCATCTGCCTGAAGAACTGGAGTTTGCCTTTTCCTTTTTCACACTGTTCTCGTACATGGCATGAGTAATAACAAGCAGTGCTACATGAGCCTCTGTCTAAGCATGTCAAAGCCCTCATAGATATATCTTGGTCTTTGGGCTTTGGCAATGTTACACTGAGACAGTTTGACTGGTGCAAACACCACTGGCCCTCATCCCACGCAATCCCATTCAGGCTGGATATAAAATAAAATTAGAATACGCTCTCACAAGCTTATAGAGCAGTATGATGTAGTGGCTTCCAGCTCTTTGTTCCTCCCCACACTGTAAGGGCAATCTTCCTAAGCTGAATCAGGTGTTTGACTAAACCAAGCACCTCCATACAGAGGGATACTCAACTGTCTGAAATACCATATTTTAAAGACACAATGACTAATGTCATAAAGCTGAAGGTGGATGAGATTTGATGCATTCACTGGCATAAACTGAACTAATAATGTTTAAGACTTCTCACATATGCCAAGCCCAGCTAATAGCTTTTAAAATGCCCTTGCTGGGTGGTGAGGGGAAGCTCTGTGGAGTAAATAGCCCTTTAGTATCAATTTGTCAGAAGCTGTATATAGTATGGCATTATTTGGCAGCACCTTTCACACAAATTACATCATCTTTAATTCGTTAAACTTCCTTTGCCCTGAGGGCACTGGGAGATCCCTGCGTTATGCTTTATTACCACTCATAAGGGTTTATATCCTGTCCTGACTGCTAAGGGGCTTCCAGTCACCTGCCAGTCCCAGCTGTGAGCTCTGCAAGGCTTGGTCCATTGCTTCCCTGTGCCAGGGAGATACAGGTCCCATCAAAGGAGAGCAGCCCTGTCTCTCCTGCCTCATTTCAGTGAAACTCCAAGTGAACAGGTCACTGAACTCCAAAATGAGCTCGCACAAGGCCAGTCCACAAAACAGAAGGCAGGGATCATGTTTGAAGTCCAGCTGCCCATCACAGCTATTTGGTGAGATTTGAAAGGAAGATAGCTGTTTTCTCAAGGAAAAGGATATCTGAGCATCCTCTTTGTACTTGTTCCTTACTACAGGTGGAGATTTGAAGCACATCTGTAAAGCTTTTGCTCCTGAAGCTGGCTGTAAGCCAACAGTGCACTATGGGACAGACTTCCATTTATTATGGTATAGAGGGATGGGCACATGGAGGGTCCCAGGTACATTTTGGTGAGATGATTCTCACTGTATTCTAAGTGTTGCTGGAACAGCTGAAGCCTCCAATGTTATCTGAGAGTAAACTCTATTTGTTCTTTCCTGACAGGAACCAAATATAGGGCTGTCAAGATAGAAAGATACTGAGATGGTTCTCATGGAAACCAGGTGAAAAAATAGCATAGAAAGTAGCTGAAGAGGACACTAGAGAAAACTGAATAGTGACAGGTAAATGCTAATTGCCAATCAAAATTTAACTGAGATAAACAGCTGTTTTCCCTCCACTGTTAGTAGGAACGAGTCAGGATAAGTGAGAAGATCAATGAGAATACACAACAGTTTCATCAACAGAACTGAAGTGAGGCAGTTTTAGTATTTTTGGTGAAAACAGAAAAACCAAAGGGGGAGAACAGGAAGGCAGCTGGGAAGACCAAAAGAGGGGAGTCAAACTGGCGTGATGAGGAGGCCTTAGTTCAGAGAGTCAACTGAAGAGAATGTTAGGGACCAAAGGTGAAAAGACAGAGTACTTGAAGAGATCAGGACACAAATAACACACATCACATAAAGGGACCTGAGGGGTTCAGGAAGGTTTGATATAGCGATGACCAAATATTTTAGGGCAGTAAAGTCCTTGAAGCCCCAGAAAATATCTCAAAACAACGTGAGACAGTGTTCCCATTGAAGATTATTTAGGTTAAGAAACCCCTCACCTATTGTATTTAAGATGTCATCAGCACCTACTAGCAGTAAGGCCTGCACAGCAAGCAGCCATCACCAAGTGAAAAGTGTCTCAGAGTGAGCTCCAGGGCCTCTTTTATGACAAGTCATGGAAGAAGGGACAATGCCAGCCTGGAGATATGAGGTCTGGGATGGTGGAGCTGGAAGAAGAGAGGCTTACTGCAGGACAGATACTTCTTGAATAAGCCAGACTACCCATAAGCTAAACAGAGCACTGGAGATGGCTTTAGGTAGGTAGGGATGCACTGGCAGTGCATTTGGCAGGATGGGAATAAAAAATAAATCTTAAAGACCCCTGAAAGCTGATCACTCTTCAGAAGAAGCTTTAAGAGAGCAGCTTGCCAGCACTCCTGAGGAGGAGTGGGGCTGTGGTCGCTGATGTTTTGAAACTTGTGCTCAGGCTGGGTTCCTGTTTCTGCTGCAAGGCGCCTTCCAGCCCTTCACAATCTTCAACACTTATTTCTGATTTCCCAAGAGTAGCTCTCCTCTGAGACACTGCTCAGGCTCTGTTCCTCCAAGACAAGAGGTCAGTTCCCGAGGTTCAGCCACAGACGACTGGACATGTCTTTGTTGTACAGCTCAATTCCCCAGCAAAAAATAATTTATTTCAGCAAGGCCTTTTTATGAAGGTCTAATCACCCTAAGCTAGAGCTTTTGCTGCGATAGCAATGTCATTTCAAGAAATCAGCTCCCTTACAGGCCAGGGGCTGGATCAGCTGAGGCTTGTGCAATATTATATTTTCCTCCTCAAAGGGAGGAAAATGAAGGGATGGCTGTGTCCAGAGCTCCCTGGATGTCTGTAGCAGCTGCAGCCATCTGTGGGTCTGTCCAGGCTTGCAGGCAGAGGAAAAGAAAGTTAGAACTTTGGGGCTCTGATCTAGCACACCACATAGAGAAGAAGAGCAGATACCTCACATTCCTCTTTATGGGTGTTTATATCCAGACAGAGCTACTCACAATCTGTCCCCAAGTTATAAAATATTGCTCAGGCAAAAGTGAATGACGTTTCTTGACCAAGGTGATTAGATTTCAGCAGTCTCAGCCCATAGGACAGTGCTGTCAACTCTACAGAATACTAACTCCAGTAACTAAAGTCAGCAAACAACACTGGAAAAAGGCTTGCTTGAAATAATATTTATTAATATAGGAACATAATAAATAATAAATACTGTTAATACTGCTGTAAATAATGTATCATGCTAGACTTGTGCAATAAAGAATAAATATATAAATATATAATCATATTTTGAAATACTATAAAATTAACAATTGTCAGCTTAACCTATTAACATGCCTCAGGAGAAGAAGCCTACAAGTTATTTAGAGTCTGAACCACTGTGGCATTGTGATYGCTTAGCCGAGAGTAACACCAGGAGCACCACAGGAGGATGCAAAGGAGCAGTGGTTTGCCTGGTGTGTCACTGAACAAACAGCAATGTTCTTCTCTGTTTTATGCTCAGGGTAAAGGTCAGTTGATCTACTGGGTGTGCCATGTTTTTTGTTTAAAAAAGTTAATTTATTGCTGATTCAAAGTCTTGAGCTGGTTGTTTTCTAACAACCAAAATGAGTAAGAGCAACACAGGCAGCCAGCAGATTTAAAAGATGTGGTAGAGTTGCACAGAATTACTCAGGACTACATCAGGGTGACATGTTTTGGCTCCATTCCCAGAGTCCTCATAACACCTTTTATTCTCAAGGCACCTTATGAATTTGGGCCAATTAAAATTCACGCAGTCCCTTTGGGGCCAGCTTGTTTTATTTGGTCTGGTTTCCAGAGGGAGAAAGTGGTATGTAGATTTCTGGGGCAGATTGTTAAAGACTTCCACTCTTCTTTAGAGTGTGCTACTACAGACTATTTAATGAAACCATCATATCTATGGCCAGACTTTCTGAACATTGTCACCAAAATGCTTTGTACTCTTCAGCAAATTGTGCCATAAGTTCCAGGGCTAACTGACAGGGGATCACTAATGAAAATAGTCTCTGAATGATTAATTCAAAACCACAGTAAGACATCACTACAAGAAATGTATTTACGCAGCATAAAGCAACCATGGGTAGTTTTTCAAAACTGACCTCTGATTCTTCAAAGGCATTTGAGCTCTAAAAATTGCAGGTGTGTACCTGGCAGTATTTTTACAAACATGTAAGACAGGGTAGTACCTAATTCCTTGCCCTCATGCAGAGCTGTTGATTGTGGAAAGGACCAGTGAGAAACTCAGAAACTTAGAATTTGTAAACACTACTTGCCAACAAAAAAAGCAGGTCTAAAGCATGCACTACTCTCTTAAAAGAGCAGTGAATTCTGTGACTTCCAGCTCTCCAAAGCAGCAAAGGGAATGGAAATCTCCAATATTGTTTCAGGACGTTTACTTTGCAGCCATGGAACGAAGCAATGTCCTTTACAAAACCATATAGGCAGCAATTAGATGACTTCAATATTGTGATTCATTAAATCCCAAATCCCTTAAAACTAGAAACAGGGAGCACTAGACAGGGACCAGTTTAAAGTGGATGAAGGAAAACATTTTTCTACAAGGTGTGCATAGGGATTTGTTGCCACAAGAGGCAGCAGAAGTGGACAGTGCCAATGGGCCCTGTGCAGGGTTGGGCCAGTTAGAGGATTAAAGACCCTAAAAGAGTTGCTAGAAGAGCTGTGCATGAAGGTACCCTCTGGAGGCATCCCAAAACCAAGGTGCAGGAGTTGGCCAGACAGGTCATGTGCCATGAAGCCCTCCCAGTACAGCATCACAAAAGACAAAATACAGGGAGGGATGAATTGTCTCTGGGGTGCAGCAGGAACTCTTGTGATGGCCTTGTGCCATGGCCAGCAGAGGAAACTCCAGCACACCCACCTGCAGGAAGGAAGCAGCTCTGTCTGGGCAGGTGTGTCAGCTGTGTGTGTTTGCTGAGAGCACTGCAGTGGCAGAAGGAAGGCACGCTGCACTGGCTGGGGAGGCAGCAGAGCCCTGCCAGGGATGGGGTGAGCCCTTTTGCCAGCACTGGCTGCTGGATCACTCACAAAACAGGCTTTGAGCTTCCAGCCCAGCCTGAGCAGAGAGGGCAGTGCTGCTCTGCCTCAGTGGGGCATTCATTTCAGGCGGACACAGTCATGTTGCCTCTGAAGGCAGCCAGGCTCAAGTTCTGCCCACCAAAGGCTCAGCTTTGACGCTGATGAGCTGAAAAGATTTTGGGGCCAGCTGTGTCTGGCTCTAACCAGCCTTGGCTGACTGAAGTCAGTCAGTGAGTTACCAAATTGAGAACTTCACTCAGATTGCTCTGCCTTGTCTGTACGCCATGCTCAATTAAAACTGGAGAGCTTTTACTGCGTATGAGGCAAAACCAGACCCCTGATGCCAAAGCCAGTGACAGTGTGTGTCAAGGATGTGCCATCCACAGAAACCCATGATCTGCACACTGCTTTCTCGGAATTTCCTCTTAGGCATGATTCAGACAGCCAGTCTTGGAGGGCAATAAAATGACATTTTCCCCTCTGCAGCTGTTCCAAGTAGGCTTTGAGATTGCTGAGTATCTCATTGCTGGGTTTGTAATTTTTGCCCAGACCCTCAGCATTTTAACAGCTACAGAAAACGGAGATGAAACCAAGTAATTTGTCCTCTTCTTATTCTAGTGTCTGAGGAAGAACAACACCTCGAAAGGCTGTGGCAAGCAGGGGAAGGCTCAACATGATCACCTCTATTACTGGCTCAGCCAACACCACAAATAGTCTGATAGTCAGCACATAAATTTTCTTATTGCCATCTGTGAAAACTCTTAGAGCAGTCCAGCAGGGAGAACCTGGCACTGGGATGAAGGGCACAGTGCCATGGTATGGCATTCATTGAAGACTGGCCTGGCAGCTGGGACACCACTCAAAGCCAGTGATAGGCAACAGAGCAACAGGAAAATAGCCCTGAAAAAGGGTGTATTTCTGCAGGACAGAAGTGCTTGTGGAGCTGAGGAAGAAGCAATACAGAAAAGAAAAACCCATCAGTTAAAATTCTATTCAATGCAGTCTTGAGGGAAGGAAATGAGGCATGGAGTTTTGCAGAGAGATGTCAGAAGAATTGAAGTTTGTAAACTGAGTGATCAAAGCATGAGAAATTAGAAGCAGCTACACAAGGACCAATTTTGTTTAGTTCAGTAGAAGTTTCACRAAGGGAAAAATCATTGCACTGCTGATTCCACCTCCTCTCTGTACCAGATCCCATGTGGCATGAAGGAAAGTCATATGGGGATTTGTGTGGTCATTGTGAGTAAATTCCACTTCACCTGGCTTTCTTCCACCCTGATCACGCAGGAGATCACTGGCACTGTTCCCAGGAGTAGCAGGGGCTGTGGCCCCAGGCTGCCCGTGGGGTTCCTCGCTGCAGACTCTGGGGAAGGCGTGCTGCAGCTGTTGTGCCTGCACAGGTAGAGCCCTAACTTCCCCAAGGGTTAGCACAAAGTGCAGGCAAAGCCCAGAACCCCTGTTTTTCATGCTTTCAGGTTTCAGTGATGAATTAACTGAGCTGCTTAAGATAAAGTCTAGCCTACTGAAGTTGGTGGGAACTTTGCTACCAAATGAATGGTGCTGAGATATCACCTAATGAATGCAGGCATTTTTGAGGTAAATTGATCTTCTTTTTTCCCTGATCTGATGACTTTTGAGTGTATTTTAAAAGGGAGAATGTAAGAAAGGGATGAAAATAAAACCTTGATACTTGTTTCATTTCAGCCTGTGTGCAAGTTTATTATTAATTTTTAAGAACTCCACAGCAAATTACTTATTTCTGAAACACCTTGGGACATATGTTAAGATCTAGCTCTAATTTTTCTTGCAGTGATGATCTTTCTGAGTATTGTAGCTTGTTTCCACTGGGTCTGTAAAAACTTGGAAGAAAAACATTATGGTATAGTTCTTGCATTGCAATTTTGCTCCTTTGTTAATTTTAGATCTAGTCCTAGAGGTAGCTAAATTATTGAACTTGGTTTTGCTTAGGTCTCTGATTTCTGAAGCTCCTCTATTACCATGCAACAGGGCACCCTATAGGCACAGTAAATAAATAATAGAACATGAGGGCTGTAACAAATCACAAAATTCATTATTAAAAATTAAGAAATAAATATCCCTCTCTCACTTAAATAGAGATTGATTTTTTAATGTGGAATGCTGAGGAGAGCTGTGGAAATTATATGTGGGCTTGGGGACATCAAGAATAGAGTGTAATGGGTGAACTTCTCCTGCAGTTAGAAAAATTTTTTAAAACCCAATGAATGGATGTATTTTTTCAAATTAAAACTGAGCTCCTTGTTCACAGCCCAGGTAGGGAGCAGTGCTTGCTTCAGCCCTTTGCTTCAGTTGGATGGTGTATCTGCTCAGCAAAAACACCAAAACTACACAAGCTCAAGGCCTACTCTTTATACCTTAAACTGCAGCAGGGTACATGAAGAGGTTTCAGAATTGAGGAGTAGGCAATGTCCTCCTATGGTTGCTGGAACATCTCTCAGTGGTTTTTCCAAGACCTTGGGAGAAGTCCTTGGAGGGGATGGAGACATACCGGACACATTGTGTGGTGTGGATCCGTGTGGGTCCCAGCTGGCACAGTTTCTTTACTACATCCTCGACAGAGGTTTGATCATTGCAGGCACAAAAAGGAGCAAGCAAAGGTTTGTTTGTTCTTTCTTGAGCCCACAGAGATCAAACCTTTGGCCAGGTTGCAGCAATGTGGCAGAAATATGGAGCACTGCTGAACCATCAACAACTCTTTTCTGCTTTTCAGTGGAAGGAGGGAACCATATGCCAGTGCCTCATTAAAAGGCTCACAGCACAGTCTCATCTCAAGCCCCGATCTCATTCAAGATGCTCTTTCCTCTTTGCCTCAGGCACCTTTTACCCTTCCCCACGAGCAGGAGGAAAGGAGGCACTCAGGGAGCTGGGCAATTCACTTGTGCACAGTGGAAGGAGCTGTGACTGATCCCCACCTGGGTCGACATGGAGCTTCTCACCATGCACATGCTTCTTCTGCACAGCATTCCTGCTGTGAAGTCATGGAGCCATGCAGAGTCACTTTGAGAACAGCTGTTTTCCATATCTAAATTTTAAGAAGAAACCCTCAGAACTTATGCTATTTTTTTGTCAGTTGAACTGTTTAATGAAGCATTTTGCCCACCCATTGTCTCTGGCTCGTTCCAGTCCTGAAAACCTTCAGGGAGGACTTCCAGCCTCCCTGAACAGCCTGCTTGTGTTCTGAGCTCCACACCTAGCGAAGAGATTTTCCTGATATCTACTCTGACCTTCTCAAGGCGCAGCTTGCAACCATTGTCATTTTCTGTATCATCTTTCAGGGAGAGTTTGGTTCTTTCATCTTTCTACCTCCCCTTTGAGTAGTAGTGATAGGTGATCACTCCTTTGGCTCCTTCTCTTATTGATTGAACATCAGCTGCTAAAGCCTCTCCTTGGTGGTCGTGTCTACCCTGGCAGTCTTCTCCTAGACTCCAATTCCAAATCCCTCCTTAGCTGGGCTCTGTCCTAGGAGAGTGTTAGCGCTGGGTAGAGGAAAGCCTCCCTTGATCAAAAGCCTTGCTCCATCTGATGTACTTCAGCAGGCATCTGGCCTTGCTCACGGCAAGTGCCTCTGCCCGCAGCCCACTGCAAGTCCTTGTGTCATTCAGCAGGGTGGTGACACAGTCTGGCAGTTCCCACCTGTGCTGTGCTTCTGACTGTCCTGCCCAGGGGACAAATCCTTGCTTCTCATGGCTAAGCCACAAGGAGCTACTGGGGGCTTGAACCTATGGGGTCTGGATTGACACCCTCAGGTGTCTTACCTTCAAGGTGTTTCCAGACTGAAGTGCTGCTCTTCCCATCCTAAGCTAATCTTCCTCATTTGGTGTCACCTGCAGATTTGTGGGGAGAGGGGATTTCTGTGTCACCACTGATGAACATACTGAACACCTTCTCTATCATAGACCCTTCTCATGGTTGAGCTTCAAGAGGCCACATTTCAATCCATTGTCCATACTGGAGGCTGAAGAATGGCGGTACAACCTCATCATCCTCACCAGGACAGTGCCTGGCTTTTCCAAACACGATCCTCTATTTTCCCCTTCCCCTCCTATTCCTGTTCAGCTCTTACCCTCTGAACAGTCTTTTTCCCTTTGTGAGTCAGAGCTGGGTTCTTCATCCCCTACTGAGTGTTCTGCTGAGAGTGCCATGGAAAGGGTGCAATGCAGTAGTGAGGGTGGTCTTCTCTTAGAAGGATTAATGCCTCAAGGAGACGGACATTATCTGTCCCTAGAAAGTAGGAGTACTGAGCTGCTCTCCGTAGCCATGAGGCAAAGAAATTACCTCTTTTATGTATAGTTCCTATTGGCTTTTACTTCTATTTGGTCTTCACGTTAAAGTTGGTCTCTTCAGATTTCAACATGAAACAGTGCTGATTTGTAATGCACATAACTGAAATGGGGGACAATGGTGTGGAGGAACTTTTAGCCAAGCCAGCAATGCTCATATTCACTGTTATATGATTATGAGCTCGAAAACACTGACATGTGAATACCTTAAAGTAGAACTGCCTGCAGGCTATTTCTGTTCTTCAGCTTCTATAGACAGGCCTGAACCAGCTTTAGAACTGCCAGCTCAGCTATTGCAAACATTGCAGTTGTGTGTGGATGCCACCTGACACAGATTAGTCCCGTGAATATTCCCTCATCTCCTGCATGGATTTCGCAAGACACATGAACTCCATTACTGCCCCAACTGAGTCACCAGTGGTGCCTTCAGCAAAGCTGGCTGGAGGCTCCATGGTTGCACAGACTGGAGATGCCTGCCTCCTGCCCCTCTGGAACAAGGATGTGGCAGCTCCACAATGCAACTCAGCTTTCATTTCTTGTTGCTGAGAAGTGGCCAAGAGACAGCAGCTTGAGCTGTGGGCATTATAAACAACAGCCACTATTGTCCTCAGTGGACTCTTTGGAGACTTTGGGATAACTGGTCTACACATCTCCTTTCTGCTGCCCCTGTTTCACAGCTCCTTTTTTATCCTTTCTTGCAAATATCCCTGCAGTGAAGCTGAATTTCTTCATGGTACCACAGACATTTTTGACATTGCTTATGCATATGAGTTTTCATACTATTTACCTAGCAAGTAGAAGGATTAAAGGGATTGCTTTATTTACTGCTACCCAAATGCTCTACATCAGCAACAACATCTTTATGTATTCACATAGCAACCATTTAACCACTCACAGACAGTTCCTATATGCACTGGAATTGGGATGTATTTTATAACTTGACTGCCACTGGCAGCACATCAATCCTGGCAAACCTTACTAACACATTATGGCAACAATTCATCACAAATGTCCCTTTGTTATGAATCCATTTTGCTTTGAACTCAGTGTGTTGCAACGTTGAAACAGACAGCACGACACAAGCTTCTCGGGAACAGAGATGTGACATGCATTTCTCCTCTTTTCACCTCCGGTTGTCCTGCAGGGAAACACACGACTAGCAGCATCTGAAGGGGTGGCCTTACTGATTTTTGATGTTGCTAAAGAGCAAAAGAGAACACATTTGTGATGTGAATGATAACTAAGATATTTGAAGGGTATTTATTCAACACATATATTAAATTTCAGGGCTTCAATAACAAACTTCAGTGGAAGTTTAAAAAGATACTTTTCCAAGTGCTATTTTTGCAAAGATTTTATTTGCTGAAACACTTTGTTTTCACAGGAGATGACTTTTAGTGGTAACGTGAAAACATTATATAGTCTTTAATAGGTCATTCCTTAGGTATAAGGCATTTACCTAAGAGGCTATCCTGAAGGACCAGTCTCTTAGGGTAAGATGTCTGCTTCTTCTCAGCAGTGTAAGAGGAGGGTCAGGACCATTTTCCATGTGACAAAAGCCTGAAGCTTTCAGTGGTCAAGGACAGAGGTCATCATTGCAGGATGAATGTCATCCTGGCGTGTCCTGCCAGCTGTCGGCCACAAGAGCTTTGGGACATTGACAGCAGCATGTGAACTGCCTGGGTAAAGCAAGCAAACAAACTTCTTCGTGGGGCATACAGGATTGGTAGATGGTGTAAAACACCCAGCCACCCAGTCCTGACAGCGGGAAGGAAGGGCCACGATGGGTGGAGAGGATCAATATGCCTTCTGCTGGTCCTTGCTGTGGTCTGAGGCTGTTGTGTCTGTCTGGAGCAGGGAAGCCAGGCCAGGAACATGACAGTGACAGGGATGTAAAAGTCTAAAGAGATTTCTGCTCCATCAGAGTCATCTCCATATCAGGATATATCCTGGAAGCTTCACTCTTTCACCACAGGCTCAATCATGCAGGGACGTGGGGCTGAACAAGATGAGCCAGGAGTATTAGCTAATGCAGCTGTAGCTGTCAGCTCTGTGAGTGTGGGGTGTAGGGCTCTGGCAGCAAGGACAGGACTTTTTGACTTGTCTGTCCTTTGGTGCTGGCTCCTGTAACCAGTCGACTTGCCACTGCAAAAGGCTCTGTAGACCAACACCAATTTTAAGTGCATTCAAATTGAAGCTCATGGCTCCAAGAGCACCCTGTTGATCTTTCAGCTCTTTGTGGTCTACATCCCAATTCATAGCCTGAAAACAGACATGGGCACTATGTACTTCTTTTCTCTCAGCTCTTCTGACCCCGTCTGCAGATCCCACGTGATAGGACAGCTGCTTGTGAGCTCCTTGCCTTTTCCTTTTATATGAATCCCTGGAGCACTGTTCTCTAGCTCAGGGAGAAACACACAGAGACATCCAGGGGTCTCCCATGACAGAATTAGCACCCAGTCCTATTCTGTCTGTTCTACACTCCTTTTCTTTTTGCAGACTCACTTCCCTGTCACACCCTGTAATATCCATTCCCCGCAGCAGCTCTGGAGCCAGTAGCGAGGCTGCCTCATTCATACTCAGGTGCAAGTGGCAGGGCAGATCTTTCCAGCCTGCACAGGATGTGGCAGCAGCAGCAAGGACATTTGTGGGAGGCTTTTTTCAAGGCAGTTTGAAGCTCACCTTTGTGCTTGCCTGGTTCTGCTGGCTGTGGGAGTGAGTCCAGGCAGACATGAAACAGAAAGACTGGAGTGAGAAAACAGCAGATCCTGTCCTTTGTTGTCTGCCCTGAACAATGGCTAAATGCCAGCTCATAATTACTTTCCAGCACTTTCCCTTTTAATGTTAACACCAGTGTTAATTAATAAAGACAATGTCACTTGACTCATTGGAGCCAAGATGGCCAATCATTCTGGAAGTAAAATAGGCACAATCAATTCCTTTTAACCTGGTTTGCATTTACTTACCCACTATCCTTACTGGGCTCTCTACTTCTTAAAAATACAGTTTCAGGATGAAAGAAAATTTTGTTTAGCAAATTATCTTTGAGTCCCTCTTTTTTTGGGAGAAGTCAGGGATACCTTTCTGCACTTCTCTGTGTCATGAGATGACACATGAAATTATTAACTAAATAATTTGATCCAGCAACTAAAAGCAAGGCATTAATTACACTAACAATTACCATGAAGAGAAAATGAATTTTCTCATAGCTACACTGTAAGTGAAGTATCCCAGGTGATTAAAAACTGATTGTGATGAGCCAAACTGTCTCAGAAAACCAAGAGAACTTTGTAAACATGCTGTCAATAACCGCTCTGCACCCTAGGTGTGAGGGGCCTGAGACTTTGTTTTACAGTTTTGTCTGCATTCACTGGGAGCATCAGCGAGGGATTGTAGAACAACAGTGTGAGCAGACTGCATCAGTGTTCACCTTTATACATCTCCAGCAACTTCCTGTTAGCTTTCATGAGTCTCCTCAAATGCTGCATGGCATCAGTTAATGTTATCTGTGACTTCTGAGGGCAATGGTGAGGAGGAACTCTTCAACTTACCAAGTATGAAACCTCATTTCTGAAGTTAATCCATTTTCAGAGCTTACAGCCTTTACATCAATTCTGATTTTCTCTGACACACACAAACACAAAACCAAAACAAAACACAAAACCCAAACCAAACAAAAAATGCTGAAAAAGAGATTCTATTCTTGCTCTGTGTTACTCCAAAATTAAATGTATTAGTGGGCTGTAATAAAGTATGCTGAATTTTTTCCCTTATCTCAGAACACTAGAGAGGAGAGGCCAGTACCAGCCATCAAGGCCAGCCTGATGCTATCACAGGCAGTCACATCATCGATTCCATCTCATTAACTCACAGTACAGAGAACACAAGAACTTCATTGACTGAGAAAATTTACTGGAGGGTGGTGAATGAAGAGAGAATGAGGACAAAATCACAATTCACATATGTATAGTGGAACAGAAACAGAGCAGCCTTTATGGTCTTGTCATGATTTTGTCATACAATTCTTGAGTCCAAGAAGTCTAGCAGGAATGTTGTGCCTCTATCTTAGCTATTTATACGTTACTGCCATAAAAGTGTGTATAAGAGTAGACAGTAAATACTGTCCTAAGAAAGTTGTTTTGAGAGTCATGAAATCAATATTCACATGAAGTAGTGAGGCTCGTGTTTTATGGTCAGTCAAATCTGATTTTCTCTGCCTGGTCATCCTGACAGAGCAAATCAGGTAAACTTGGGGCACCTTGCCAGCAGTCTGCTGCGGCCCATTGCAAGCCCCAGCTCCACAGGATCCACATGTACTTCTCATTTGTGACTGAATCAGAGTGAGGGTTCCTTCACTGCCTGTGTGCTCACCCTGCTGCTGAGCAGCCTGGCATATGGCTGCTTCCTTCTGACTAAATCCATGCCAGGGAAATCAGGCTTTACTCCCAGACTGGCCTGTGATGGGTGAGCTTCCTCTTCTTTTTATCATTACTTTACTATTTTATTCCCATTTTTTGGCCCTTCCTTGTCTAGCATCATTTTCACAATGGAGCTGTCCTCTACCTGTCAATAGAGATGGCTCGTTAGGAAAAATTGTTTTGTGGACCAACTGGCTCAGTGGGATGCCAAGTTGAGAGTAGGAGTGAGCTCTGTTATCAGGCTGCAGTCTCAGCAGAGTGAGTCCCTTCAACAGAATTGGGACAAGGGCAAGCTTTTTAGTGGAAATGCATGGGACAGATTTGAAGAAAATTGTTCAGAATTCTTCTGACTCATTCAAATGAAACCAGTACTTTGGAAAAATATTTCTAGGAGAATAGCTACTTTAATTTTCATATGTTTGCAGAACAGGAAGTATTTGTCACTCTGAACAAGCTGTGAAAAGTATTTTTAACTTGTTTAATTACAACTGGTATTCTTGCTGCACAGCCAAATGCTAGAGGTGGCCAGCTCTCTGAAAAATGATCATTACCAGACTGGCACTATGGGAGCCCTTCAGAGGTAACTATAAGCCAGTTTCCAACTCCCTTTTATCATTAAGGCATCTTTAACAGCTGAATTCTCTGTTTCATTTTAAGCAACTGAACATTAAGAATTTTACTGAAAATAGCATTAAAAGTGGGAAAACTTGGTTTTTGTCATCAGACAGATTGTCTTTCCACTTAGCAATGATAACGGTATCGTTACCTTTGCCATGACCTGGTTATCACCATCCAGTCCTACTTGTAAACCACACATATGTATGGGCACACTGGTATGGTTCAGAGTGAGAAGTGCTCTTTAGCTTCTAAATTCTTCGAACAAGACACTGATAACAATTTCAATTCCTTTTCTCTTTGTGTACTAATTGCTGTTAGCCCTTCCCCCAGTGGGGTATTTAAGATTGTGATGGATAATAAATTTTCATGGAGTTAGATCTTTGGGGGATTTATCCCTATATTCATTGTGATTCTAGGATCTCCCTCCCAACACCAACAGGTAAGTGTCAGTTGTTTCTGTCTCCGTGTGGCCCCTTCCTCATCACAGTGATGTTTTCCTCACTCCTATAATAAAATATGACTGACAACAGAAATCAAGACCTGTGAATTACTGTCCCAGGAGAGATTTCTTGGCACATAGTGTTGGATCACCGTCACGATTGTAAACCAGCTCTGACACTGGAAGTGGTGTGCATACACAGAGGCACCAGGGTGACGTGACTATGTGTCAAGACTCCATACACGGTGAGAGGACTCCTTAGTGAGTGTGTGACCCGGTGCCATCCCATAAGGAAGCCAGGCAACTCCCAGCAGCATCTCTCTGTGATGCTGCACTCCCTGTACAGGGTCCCCAGGGTGCAAGGGACAAGCAGAGCTGTCTGACAGTGTGCACCATCAGGCAGAGCTGTGCTATAGTAGAGGTGAAATGGCTTGAAGGCTGTTTCCAGAAGCTGCTCTGGGGATGCCACAAGAGAGAAAGGAAGGTATTAGTGATCACAACCATTTCTTCCACAAGAATACTAGGAAGGCAGATCCTGAACCCATGGACAAACAGAGCATTTCCCTGGGACAATTCCCCAGGCCAGCTGTTTTCTTTACTAGCATCCATCATTACTGACTTTCTTTCCCCTTCAGACTTATTATTGTTTCAGCTTTAACAAGATTGTAAAGAGTTAAAATTACTGAGCATTGGATGAGATTCATAATTCTTTAATATCTGTTAATTCACCCTATTTCTAAACACGGCACCAACATGACCAGACCAGTCTTTCTACTACCTCTACAGTAATTTTCATATCATACTTGTTTTCTAAAAAATTGCAGCCTGTTATTCAAATAAGGCCATGTGATTTATGTTTGCTGCAACAATCGACTCAAGTTACAACATCTTCTGTCATTGTTACATTTTTATTGTAAAAAGTAATACATTTTGTCATTTGCTATTCTGGTGCAATCATGAAGATTTCGTGAGAATGAATATATTTTGTACCACTTTGTCCTCATTATAATTTAAAGATTTTCTCAAGAATGGATTAATTCAATGCCACCTTTCACAATTTATCCTGAGAAAAAAAAATTAAAATAGTTATTCAACTACAGCAGGCACTATTCACTAGCTATTTTGTTATCAGTCTAGAGATTTTATCAAGAAGAAAAGTAGTGAGAAAATGTATAATTCTGCTTGAGAGAGAATGCAAAAGGAATGAGTAAAATGGTGCAGGTGACCCAGTCCTTGTGGCTGTCTCAAGGTCAAAATCCTAAGTACTGTTCAAACATTAGAATTAAAAATATCTAATTTTCATTATTTCACTGTTTTCTAAGTGGAGTGAAAACAATTGTTTAAAAATTAATATCAGAAGAAGTTAAGCTCTGCCATTCAGGTTCCTCACAAATGTACAAATTTCTGCTCATTATGAAAACCTGAAATAAAAATAAAACAAAACTAACAGAGTATATTCAAAGAGCAATAGATTGTATCAGTAACTGATGTACACATTTTCTATCTCAAACTACTAGGAAGACACATTTCTGTCTTTTCTTGCCACGTGCTATCTACTACAAGTACAGGATACCTACCCAACCCATAGGAGAAGCAGATCATGAAAAGTAACTGCCAGGTTGTGTACAAGACAAGAAATTCAAGTTTTGTTGCTCTGGGCTTTGGAAATTATTTGTCTCCTGAAAACCTCAACTGTGATATGAATAAACTAGAGCAAGGGGAAATGCTTTTCTGCCTGCAGACTGCTTAATTTGCTGCATTAAGTAAGCCTGTGATTGTAAGAATGAATGGTTATACTTAGTTGGCATCCTCTTAGCAGTCTGTCATTGAACTTAAAATGAACTTCTTTTGATGTACTCTTCCACGACTTGCTTTTGCACCAAGAGTTTCTCAGGACAACTGGAGATCTAACTGCTCTGCCCAGGGCCACCCTTAATTTCCTCTGTGGCTGGCTCAAAGCATTTGCCCGGCCTGAGACTACCTACACTCTAAGTCTTGTACAATTATTGAAAGAAATGTGTCTTTCCATCTAGAGAGCATAAAATCCCTAATTTTAAACTTTTTTAACTATTAAAAAGTGTTACAGGGTTTCTAATGAGTGACATTTACCATTTTAAATCGTTACAGCCTGAACTTGCACTTGGTTTGCCACTATGTAATTTGAAAGATTGATAGGTCCAGATATTCAGTGCTCTCTGGATAAAAGAGGAAACAAAGAGGGGGAACAACAAGAGGAAAATGAAAACAGGCASTGTCAGAGGCAGTAGTGCATTGCCAACCCTTACTGTGCCTGCCCATCTCATTCCTCATCCAGCCAATCCCCAAAAGATGCCCACTGCCTAGGGCTGACCCCTGAGGCCAGCTCTGGCACCCCAAAAGACACTCGGAGCAGACAGAGATGTCCAGTGCAGCCCTTCTGTCCTTTATTTTAGGAACTTGCTGTGCTGGGCTAAGATGCAAATATGAGCCTGAGGCTTTGCTGGAACAGGACTTCATCATTGCCAGTGGATGGGAAAATGTTCTAAACRAGCAGAGATGCTTCATTTGATCTTGCATGCTTGCTTGTTTTGATGAAAATCTTAATTTTTTTCTAAATTTCTTTCTTCTCAGAAGATATTTTGGGTCAGCACACAATTTTTAAAGAACAGGCGTGGCATGAAAATATGAGGAATGCTGCTGGAAGTGATCCTGTTTGAACTATGAGCATAAATAACAGATTGGTCCTGTGGGGTCAAAACTCAGCAGAGACTGCCACACTCAGGGACTCTGCATCCCCTAACCATGTACATGAGCACAGGTCTTGGTCTTTCTGCTCACCTTTCCCCAGTGTACAGCTGATTCTTAGCTTTGGTTTGGTTTTTAACAAATATTTAAAATTAAAGATAGACATTAGACTTTATTGGAAGTGGCACTGATAACAATGATGAGAAAATCAAATGTTCCTCCGAATAATTTTCGAAGTTAATAGGATCCTAATACAGGACTAAAACTATAACTTAAAGCAAGAAATGTTAAAGTTCAGTTTGTTAAAAACATAATCCAACTTTGGCCATCTGTCTGTCCTGTAGATTTGTAGACAGGARGAAAGGAGCAAAACCTGCCTTACTTTGTCAACTGCTATTGCATTCATATTCTGCACTGTCTTTGGACTGACATCAGTACAGTTTTCTGCCAATTTATGTGATTACAGTTGCCAAAATGCTTATTCACACATAGGCTAGACAGTTGTCTGCATTGAGTCCTATTCTTAATTAATTTTTCAAACMAAAAAAGGGGCATTTAAAAAGATACTTTAATGCATAATTTTTATTCACATTTTACATATGTTTCATGTTATTATTACTTATTTCAATYCCTGAAAGCACTCTAGTTCTTCTCCTCGTCTGAAAATCTTACCTAAGATGAATTCTAGGTAATCAATTTGTTTGATTACAGAGGTCTTGTATGCTCACAGTTAAGTCCTGTCATAAATTCCTTTGTATTCTTTCTACACATACTTTATAATAAAGTTTTTGTTAGTGATTCTTCTCTGTCTCTGGCTTAAACTTCAGCAGACTTTTTAGGAATCCATGAAAAGGAAAGTTATGAAGCAGGAGGTGAGATGGAGCTTTCACAAGTTCCTCTATCCCCAAAAAATAGGATCCGTCTGTATCTGCCAGTTGTGCAAATGCAGTCATGCAGTGTGATTGACAAACCAGATCAATCATGTTCCTCATCATTACAAGGTGATGGAATTGCCCGAGATGGCTGAAAAGGGACCTGGGAGAAAATTTTTTTTAAGTGGGTGCCTCTGTACATCTTTGGGCAGATGGGTCTCTCCTTGCAGGGCCCGGCTGGCACACCCAACGTGAGAGTTTCTGTACAGGGCCTGTAATTAGCAACTAATGAAATCCCCCTCATCCCCAGCCTCCCCGTAGGCCAGCAGCAGGTGCTCCTATTTTCAGACGTATGCGAAATATCTGCCAAATCATTTGGCACATCTCAGCGAGAAATGTGCCAAATTACCTGTCACAGCTAAACTGCCTTTTTAAAAGAAAGACAAATGCTCCCGCGGCCCGTTTTGCGTGGAACGAGAGTGCCCTCCCGTGGAGCCCGTGGTGCTGACGGGGGGGATCCCGCCGGGGACCGCGGCCCCGCTCCCGCCGCCGGCACCGGGCGCTGGCGCCAGGGCAGGACGTGTGGGCTCCACCGCCTTCCAGCTGGGCAAACGCCGCGACTCGGACAGCGCCGAGCTGCCGGGAG
>NW_026623250.1:1754369-1757248 GCF_030028575.1 Malurus melanocephalus | reverse complement strand
GGCTCAGCTCAGCTCAGCCCAGCACGGCCCAGCTCAGCTCAGCTCGGCTCGGCTCGGCTCGGGCTCAGCCACAGGAGAAAGCTGTTGGAATCTCAGGGGTCTCAGCAGAAAACATCGGGGAGCAGAATAGAATGAAGTTTTCTGGAGGGCAGAAGAAGAGGAACGTGTTCCGCTGTTAATAACTGCTGATAGTAACGGACGAAATTGATGAAATTCTCTTTCATCTGGGTTTTTTTTTTTTTTTTTTTGTTGAGATGTTTGAGATGTCGTTCTTGGATATTTTGTGATTTTTCTTCCCTTTTATCATGATCTCAGGCACCCTCTTTGGAGATCTTAATTATCTYGCCATGTGTTCTTTCAGTATGAATAAATTATTATTTTATTTATAGCCATCTTTATAAAAAATACTTCAAAAACCTGATCTAGCAGAAATTAAGCTGCAAGTAACACTTGATGGTGTTCTTGCTGCGCTTCCTTCTTCCAGCTAACACACAAACTCTCAGATGACCAAACTACGGGGCTGACAGGGTTGATTGTGTGTCATCACACCATGTCACAAAGCTTTGGCTTTCAAATCCTGAAAGCCCAAGTCTGAGTAAAGGAGCAGCCCCCCCAGGGTAATCTTGTAATTATCTACAGCTCAGCTATTGCAAATCAGAGTGCAGCCTGAGCTCACTTATCGACTTTTCACTTATCTATGATGATTGTTTTAAATACAGTAAAGTTCCTAATTTAAAAATGGAAGACATTTAATCCCATCTTGTGACTGCACCAAGCAGAACCCTGGTCTGCATCGCCTGCTCTGCCGCAGATATCAGCAAAGTCACTGAGCATYTTCTGGTCACACATCAGGCAATGTGACCAGCACCTCTCCTGTTGGTTTTCTCCACTTGTACKTAGGGGAGAGGTGTCTTTGTGACTTTGCACCACTGACACCTTGCTAAGCCATTTCTAGCATTTCCTCAGGCTGATGTCTTCTTGTCTTCTAATAGTCAGTTGCTAATTGTCTCAGATTGGGGCTGACTTTAAAATTTCTGCCATMCAAAATTAATACCTGCTATCATTACCATTACTACAGCAGCGTACCTTTCTGTGGCACATGTCAAACCAAAGCAAGACAGGAAAAGGGCTCTGAAATGCCAACTCCTTGGAGCTGAGGAGTGGCTGATGTTGCACTGAGGGAGAAATGACATTTGGACAAGCACATAGGGACCTGTTCCCCTAATGAAAACACCTGGTGAGTGCACTGAGAAGATTGCAGAGTGCAGAAATGTCCTTTTCCAAATTTCTTTTCACACTGTGCAATGAAGAACTTACTTGCTTTGGGAGATGATGTTCTCTGATGCTCCTACAGAGAAATGGTGTCCTCTGGACTTTGCTGTGAAGCCACAGCCACCCCTTCTCTCTTCCAGTGTTGCTATTTTATTTATAGCCATYGGTGTTCCGATCTCTGCTATTGCTGAGGTGAAAGGCACATCAAGCAGGCATGGATCGGCGGTGTTCAGGCTTTTCTGTGTGCATGTGAGAATGTCTGCATGTACACGTGTGTGTGCACACGTCTTGGGCACTCACAGGCTGTGGGACATCTCCAGCAGCTCTTGGCAGATGCATCCACAGCAGTGATTAAGAACTTGGCACCCATTAAACCGCTTCTCACACTCGCTCTGTCTGTACTGAAATGCTGCATCTTTCCAATCTTGAAACATGTCCACGCTATCTAAATACATGCAGTGACTCAAGTGATCACAGTGTTTTCTCTGAGTGCTCATCCGGCTTTCAGGAAGGAGCTATGAGGCAGATGACAGAAGCCTGGTGAGGATGAAGGTGCAGCCGTGGGAGAGCTTGCACAACAGTCGGTTTGAGCTCTGAACCACACCAGGCTTGTAGTTATTTTTATTGGCTAMAATTCACAAAAGCACAACTGTTTTGGTTTTGTGCAAGAGAGAAGAGGGAAGGACCTCACTGTGAGAGGCCAATGACTCATGCCATTGTTGAGRCCAGTAGGGCAGTCAAAGCCCTAATTAATTAACTTTGCCAATAGAACCTGAGGCTCAGARTGCCTTGAGAAACACAAATCAAGCCAAATGTTTGGCCTTGTCCCATAATGCGCCTGCAAAGGTGGCACCTTTCCTTCCCCTTGGGTGGCAGTACCCAGGCTCACAGTGCCACTTGCAGCAGGCACTCTTTCAATAATTTGCTTTCCTGCATGGCATCTGTGCATGCACTTGCAGAGGGATAATTCACAACTTCACTGCAAGTTATGAAATAATAACAGGTGCGGTGTGGTCCTCAGGCACCTGAGCAGGTGCAGCACCAGCAAGATGCCTCAAGGGTACGTGCTGCAGCAGGAGCTCGGCAGGGAAAAACGAGCAGCAGTGAAAGGCAGGCACTTGCTGCATGTGACAAACTCAGTGATTCACTCGTGGAAAGAGCAGTTCTGGTTTTAGCCTTCAGTTAATGGAAAGGGGCAGGAAACGGCACGACAGGCCTGTAGCCCTGAATTGGAAGATGGGTAAATTATATGCTTCAGCTGAACACTTTTAATAGGTTCCTATGCCTTCTCTGTCTTCCTTTTCCCTCTCTCCTCCCCTCTCGGAAGCAAAGCTGGGAAGGCAAGGAGCACAAGATTCTCCAGATTGTGCAAATACAAGCAAGCAACAAGGTGTCTGGATCTGGATGGGTTTTTCCACATGTCTAGCAAAGGGCTCACATTGGTTTGCCTCAACTTAGAGCTGGTGTCAGTAGTTAACTCGGCTTCTCCCCATGGGCAGAGGTGCAAAGGCAGCAGAAGGCAACAATGACAGTTCTTCCATTTATTTTGTACTGAGCGGTGTGATGAGTCCCTGACACTCCACAACGATGTGGATGGCAGATTTTTT
>NW_026623250.1:1725883-1752453 GCF_030028575.1 Malurus melanocephalus | reverse complement strand
ACACACACACACTTTCTGGCTCTGGATCTGTTCTGAAACACCCAGGACGTTTTCAGCTCCTACCAGTCCTGGAAAATGCACATGGGAGCAAACAGTAAGGTCAACATTTGCACACTTCAGTATCAGTRACAGAGAGAAAATTTAGAATCAAGAAATACGGTTCAAAGTGTGATTGGTAGCATATGACATTAGACTGTCCCAGGTGTCTACAACTCCTGCTGACAAATATGATTTTAAAACATGTCTTCCAAGCCTGACTGCCAGTGAGCAGGATCTCCTGCCTCACATACAGATCCTGTAGGTAAAATGTTCCTACTGCCTTTCCCAAAAAGCTGGTATCAGCCATAAATAAAGATCAAGTACAAGATGAACTGGAGTCTGACTAAAAAAGGCAGCTCCTCATCCAGGTGTGCCAGATCCAGGTCAGTGGAGGCAGAGCAAATGAAATAGCAAAAAGTAGATTAAAATATCAGAGTAGCCTTTAGGCAGCAAGGTAGAGACAGGCACTAGTAACTAAAAATAGTCAGAAGTGTACTTGACCGCAGTGAGAATGCACAGGCACGAGCTGAGGGTTTCCAGCCTCCAGGCATCCATTGGGTGCTCCCCTGAACTACAGGGAATAAACCCTGCAACACCCTGAAGGTGCCCACAGTTGTCGTGTTGGTGGGTGGGAGATGTCAGCTACACCAAACTTTGACACTAAAGCCATTTCAGTGGAAAGCAGAGCAACTTTTGGGAGATTTACCTTTTGTTTGGCCTAAGTGGGCGCAGTCTCACTTGTTCCTCCACTGTGGAATGGCCTGGGCAGAGCACAGAAGGCATGGCAAGCTGGAAAGACAACTCTTGTTAATATAGATTGCTGTTGCTCTCTTTCACGTAAGAGCTGGGGATTTCTTTTGTGCAGTGTGGTGCTACTGAATGTGGGGAGATCAAATCCAGTGTAAATCTGCTCCATCACCTAAGGTTCTTTTTTTCAGCCTTTTTKTTTTTAGTCCCAGACACATGAGGTAATCCAATTACACGTGAATAGATTTGTGGTACCCAGAGCTATTTCAAGACTGATTCACCTCTGCTTCTTCCTGCAAAACCTGTCAAAACAGTTTATATGCACATTTGAATAAGTCATCTATACAATCACTCTCCTTCAGRTAGAAATTTAATTTCTTCCATGGAAGCTTTGCTGTTGCTATACAAACTTATGGAAGTCACAGTTAATTGCTAGCTATTCTTTCACTTTTTTTTTAGAGCTAGAGAGGTGGTCAGAAGACATCCCTGGATTCCCTAACTGGAACCAAGATTTCGTAAACACAGATAATAAAACTAAAGCACTTAAGATTTCTTCAGAGAGTTGACACCTTTAAAGAGGAATGTTTCTCTTACAACTTGTCTCTYCCCTGCTCTCACAGAGCCAAAGAGCTTTGGGACTACCTCCATGGAAGTCACATTAAACTGAGCTCCAATCCTTCCCTCCTAAGTGGGCAAATCTTTGCTCAGAGGAGCAGGCAAACAAGCACATTGTTCTGGAGCGAAACTATGTAAATATGGGACGCATGTTAGTGCAAGAATCGGAGTTAAAACAGTAGTTTCACATAGCACGTGCTGACTCTGCTGAAGGAGAGGAAGGGGAATGGGTTCCTGACCTTGCTGAACAAGTTCACAGTTACAACCTTGCTGTAGGCTGACAGGAGGTAAAATGTGATGTCAGCAGGTCTTAAAAAATGAACCAAAGGAGCTTAATGGAAAGTGGAATAGGGCAAGGGGCTGTGAGAAATGGCCTCCCCTGCTGATCCCTGCAGAATGATATCTCCCAGGGGGAGTCTGGGGAGATGTGGGTCTCAAAGTCYCTCTGGGTGGGCAGCAAGGGTCAGAGCAGGGAAGAAACACAGCCTATAAAGCAAAAAAAGTAATTAATACTTCTAGTTCTTGTGCACTTAAGTTTGATTATTAATTATAATAATTATACTACACTATACCTGTTTTTTCCAGTGTCCTCACGGCCTCACTTCCCTTGTTGAGGGCCTGATCTTGCAATTATTGCTCAGCTTGGAACTTAGTGCCACAACTCCTCTTCCTTACTCAGTTGTTTCTAAGTGCAGTTTCCTGCCACGTATCATATCTGTCTTGATCATGCAACATCTCCAGTAACTGACATCAGCATCCATTGAGGGCTGCTGAGAGCTGGAATTCACTCTGGGATGGGCTGTGACAGACCAGTGCTTGGATGGGTAGAGGAAACCTGTCAGCTTTGATTGTCACAAACAGATATGGCAAGGCAGGGCTCTCTGGGATATGAGATTCAGATGTCTTCCTAGTGGTGAGACTGATGTGCACAGGCTGGTCCTCTGTGTCTCTTTCACTGACTGGAACACGTACAAAAATATCTCCTTGTCATACGACTAGGGACGCAGCAATATCCTTCTCTTACACAAGAGCAGTCTTTTGGCTTGGGATTTGCTGGACTGTCCCAGAAACTCACTGCCCTCTGCTCCAGAACCTGGGCCATGGRTGACTTCAGGCTCTTGTGTTCATTTCACATGGGTATCCCTGTCCCTTCAATCCATCCAGTGCATGGACAGKAATCAGTTTCCTGAAATTGCATTGGCAGTCTGCTGGACAGAGTGCACCTGCTCCATGCAATGACTCAAAAGATAAGTTAGATCCTCAGATGTTTCGTGGTCATTTCTAACAGCATCCCTTGGAAACTACAGACCTGTTAGTCTCACTTCAGTGATTGGTAAAATTATGGAGACAATTTTTCTGGGAGCTGTTGGAAGAGCAGCTGAAGAACAACAAAGTCATTCATCACAGCCAGCATGTCTTCAAGAGGGGAAGTCCTGCTTGTCAAATCTGATTTCCTCTTATGACAAGAGGTCATAAGAGCTAGCTGATCAGGGGAAGCCAGTTGATGTGATCTTTATGGATTCCAGTAAAGATTTCCATACTGTCTCTCACATTATCATTCTGGACAAAATGTCCAGCACACGGGCTGGTTTAACACATCCTGAGATGGATGAGCMRCTGGCTCATGAGTCAGGCACAAAGGGTCACAGTGGTGAGGTGACATCAGACTGGGTGTCATCACTAAGAGGGTTCCACAGGACTYMRTYCTSRGCCCTGTGCTCTTCAACATCTTCATAAATGACTTGGGTGYAGGACTGSAAGGGAYACTACACAWATTTGCAGAGGATACAACATTGGAGGAACTGACTCCCTGTCTCCAGGGCAGGAGGGAGGCCCTGCAGAGAGACCTTGACAAATGAGAGGACTGGGCAATCACCAACCGTATGAAATTCAACAGTGAGGGAAARTGCTGGGTTCTGCACCTGGACAGGGCAATGCAGGATGGACGGAATGAGAGGCTGGAGAGCAGCACTGTGCAGCTGGGGGTTCTGGTCCATGGCAAGTTGGACATGAATCAGCAGTGCCCTGGCAGCCAGGAGGGYCACCCGTGTCCTGGGGGGATCAGGCACAGSATCRGCAGCCGGGCAAGGGAGGGGATTGTCCCGCTCTGCTCTGGGCTRGGGTGGCCTCACCTCAGGTGCTGGGGACAGTTTTGGGTGCCACAGCAGAAGGACAGGATAAGAGAGTGGAGGGCATGAGGATGGTGAAGAGCCTTGAGAGGAAGGCCCATACCAAGAGTGGCTGAGGTCACTTGGTCTGTTCAGTCTGGRGAAGAGGAGACCAAGGGAAGATGTCACTGCAGTTACAACTTCCTTGTRAGGYGAAGAAGAGGGGCAGAMAAYGCTCTCTTATCTCCGGTGAGCAGTAATGGGAATGGCCTGAATTTGTTCAGGGGAGTTTTAATTGRGATATTAGGAAAAGGKTCTTCACCCAGAGGGTGGTTGGGCACTGGAACAGCTCCCCAGGGAAGTGGTCACAACACCAGCCTGACAGAGTTCAAGAAGCATTTGGATAATGTTCTCAGACACATGCTGTGATTTATGGGGCTGTTCTGTGCAGGACCAGGTATTGAACCTCTATGATCCTTTGTGTCTCTTCCAGGTCAAGGAATATCAATAATTCTATGAACTCATGTTCATTCCTKTCCAAGTTCAAGTATTTTCTGAGAGCAATACTGGCAGATCACAGACCTTGTAAATGTAGGAAGAACTAAAAGTACCCAATGCAGTCCTTGGATAAAAGGTTGAGCAAATTAATGCTGCAGAAAGTGCTCGGTCTCAATTAGATTCTTACTGACTAGGTTGCGGTAAAGYGACCCTGCCTATAACTTTCCTTTCCTTTTTACAGATATGTCATTACTTCAAACAATAACCTCTGATGAGAAGGCAGGAGTGAGTCACTTCCACGGGGCTCTCTGAAGAGATAATCCACCACTGGCAGAGAAATTTCTTCAGCTTTTCTTCAGAAACGCTACAGAATTAGGTTCATGCTCGCTCCCTCTCCTCAAGGGCTACACATGTTACCAACACAGTACTCCTGCCTGTTCCAGCCTGCAATGGCTGCCATCACATTTGACATTAGTCACCAAGACCTCTGTCCATCAGCATCTTCTTGAGTCACATATCACCTGKACAGCATTTCCTGTACATGTGGCGGTGCTCAGAGACATGAAGTGCTTGTTCTGGCAGCTGCTCTTTCCACACGAGAGTAAAAGCAAGAGGAGGAAGAAAAAAGAGCAAAACCCACAGGCACAGGCAGCTGCTGACAGGATTGAACTTTCAATGTTTATCATAACATAGGAATAGGGATCAATATTTCTCACTTTAATCTGCATTCCCTGAAGTGAGAAAGGCGCGTTCCCCCTCTGGCTTCCTTTGCACTAAATTGATGCTACTCCAGTCAATAGTCCTGTGTTCACCTGCAGTTCAAGGACTCCAGTGAGATCAAAGTGYCTTGAAGAAGGGAGCAAAACTGATGAAAGTCCTGTGGGAAGGGTCTGAGGGCACTGGTCTTGTTTGTTTGGAGAGGGGGAGGATAAGGGGTGACCTCACTGCTCTCTACAGCTCCCTGAGCTGGAGAGGTGAAGAGGGAGGTGCTGATCTCCTGGCCTCGGTATCCAATGATGGGACACATAGGAATAGTTCACAGCCGTGCCAGGGCAGGTTTAGGAAGTATTCCTTTACCAAGAAGGTGGTTGAACACTGAAACAGTTTCCTGGAGATGTGGTTGATGCACCCAGACTGTCCGTGTTTAAAAGACATCTGAGCAATGCCCTTGATAACRTTATGTAGCTTTTGTTCAGCCCTGAAGCAGTCAGATAGATGGACTGGATGGGTGTTGTAGGTGGCTTCCAGCTGAAATAGTCTATTATACTAGAGAAGCACTGAAAAAATGTGATTTTGAAAATGCATGGAGTTCCCTTTTAAGGCTCTAATAATCATCTAGAAACAGAGGAAACAAAAACCTTGAAAAACGGTCTGCTCTAAACAAGAGCCAGTTCTCTGCAGTTAGAGATGAGCCAATATCATAAAGCAGTACACAGATCCTGCCAAGCTGGGTGTATACATGATTGGATCAATTTTCTGTTCTTTGATCTGCTTAATCTAACCCCATCTGAGAGAGCCTCTCGAAACCTGATTCTCCCCACCCATGCATGAGAACTTGAGATCTTCTACCCAAAGATTCTAAAATTTCAGCAGCACAGCTAAACTGCAAAATGCAGCCTACATTATTAAGTAAAAATCCAAATGACAGGGATAAAAAATTAAAATCTTAATTACCCATGCCCTTTTTGACCGAAAGACTTTGTATTAATACAAAAGCCCATGAAGGGTTYCCATCATAGTGTTCTCTGTGACTTCACATATCCTTCTGTACCCACTATTTTCTCTCCTGCAGCACAGAAGTATGTACTTTTACCGGATGAATCACAGGATATATATCCAGCAAACAGTTTCCATTGTGGGTTATTACAACTCCCAAAAACAGTATTGGAACTTTATGAATAGGAGCACCTAATTTAGATTAAACTGATGTTTTTTTTAAACCATCTACTCTTTTCTTTTTTCTGATTATGCTCTGAAATGTTCTTTTAATCATATTAAATACTAGTAAAACTTTTTGTAACTAGAAAACTGTTTGTAATGAATATAAATAGTCTAGGCAATCRTTCTAAATTAACTATTCACACAAAAATAAATGTTAGACACCAGAGGACAAAAATTCATAGACTCATAGAATCATAGAATCACAAAATATGCTGTGCCTGATTCCCTCAGGACACAGTTAGCCATCCTGTACTAACACTTAAATGTTGAGAGTTGCTGCAGGTGAAGTTTAAAGTATTTTATTGCTTTTATAAATTGATAAACAGTATTGACATATTAATATTCCCAATATTCCACCACCACTGTTGTTCACTGCTTGGAGTTGGAATAGTGAAAAAAAATCTAGAAATAAATTACATCTGAGCCTCAAAACAATTAAATTATGATGCTCCAGAAGTTAATCACTCCAACAGATGGCTGGTAGCTTGTTAATAAGAGTAAGCAGACATTTGTCTTTTTTTTTGAATCTCATACGTTGAAGAGAATAGGAATGCCAAGAGACCACCAAAAATGGGATTGCTGAAGCAAAGGGATCTGATTGTTATAAAGTAATGATTAAAATGTCTCTGGAATACTAGAAACAAAACATTTTGGCAATTCCAATCCAATTTTCCGCTCTTCTTTTTTCCTGTCCTGCTACAGCCTTGAGTGCAAGCACTGTCCMCATGAACGGTGATTTGGATAGGGACAGTGAGTGTGGCCTGTGGATGTGACCTCACAGATCACCTACAGGTGGGATAGCATCTATGCTAACAGCCACAGAGACTTTTCTCTGGAAATTTGCAGAGAAATCATGGTGTGCAGGGGTGGCTCTTGGACCTGGAAAGCAGAACTTCATCTTACTCCCAGCAAAACCTTCCAAAATTGGTTTTGAAGATGAAATTCAAATATACCTGTAGAGCTGAAAGGACAAGGCTCTGGTGGTCTAGAGGAATGTTTGCTTTGTTGGGCACACATYGTGATTTGGTTACGTCTGGTTATTGCATAAAGAACATTTTCACAGTCACTCCGGGCCCTCAGGCCGTGCTGGGTCATGGGCTTGTCCTGCATGAGGAGTGCAGGTGAAAACCTTAACCCAGCAACATCTGAGCTGCCTCCAGAAGAAACATAAAACCATCAACATGGCAGGGCAGAGTTAATTAGTAAATTAGAGCATTGATGCCTYTGTACTGTCTCTTCTAGCATCTGATCTATGGTCTTCACTGAYTGTGGTCCTGGTTTCTGTAATTTAGCATCGGATACCATGGGTTTTTATTTTCTCTTATGGGAGTTGGTGTGGCTGCATATTCCAATTTTGGGCTTCAATGCAACGTGGTTGTGAGCCTCAGTTTTCTCTCTGCACAGAAGTCACAATTTCTAACACATACATTTCCAAATTTAAAATCTCAGAAATTTMCTGATGCTGTGAAATCAGTAAACCAAAGCCTACAGTCTAAATCAGATTGTGAACAAAGGAGGATAGAACCAGAATCGAATAAATGTCATATCACTAATTAATTAATGATGCACTGTTGCAAAGCCTATCTTGCAAGATAGCACTTCTACCTTCTGAAATGACAGCTGAGAGATAAATATCACTGTGACGTGTGGCTATTAGAGCTTCCATTTAGCCAGCACATCCAAAGGAACCTCTTAGAAAGTACAAACTTTGTAAGTATTTAGGCCATATTCAGATTAAAAAAAAACAAAAAAACACTACATTTGCAGTGCTGTGCTGCTGAGGGAAGGCTCCACAGGCTCTGAGCCCTGACCTCAGCTGGCGGTGTAGAGCAGCCCCTGACCCAACACCTGCAACTCACACCAAGGGGAGCTGCAGACCTGACTTCATGGGAGTCAGGGGGCCTTGGCAAATTAAATACAGTGTTGGGAGTATCAGAGGCACCCACAGACAGTGAAACTTCCAGYTTTATTGAAGAAAAGGGATATTTGTGGATAAAAGAGATAGGAAGAACTTTCTACATAAATTACTCGTCTGGGATGATAACCAATCTTTCACTTTCATYTCTTTATTCTCTTCTTTGTCAAAACTTAGAGTGGTGAGAGGTGGTACAGGAGATGTTAAAACCCATTTTAGAAGCTTCCTTGGGGAGTAAGATACTTAAACTTGCTTTGAAAATCATAAAGTGAATCTCTGAAAAAGCACACACTTTTTGATACAGCTGTAAGATAACCAACAGGTATTTTTTGGCTGCACAATGAATATTCTGTTTTCCCTCTTGCCAATTTCTCCTGCATCTGTTATTCAGCGCTATACCTCTTGTCTTCAGTCCGACACATCTGTGGGCTTTGTTTGGAAACTGGTTTTTTTGGATGGCTGAACTTACTTTGACTTTTACCAAAATACCTCTGCAAGCGTTGATGAAATTCAGGTGAATTGTAAATAAAGGAAAACCTCTACTTCTTGAGACTTTATATCGAGCTCTTAGGAGAACATCACTCAGTTTCTTGCACAGCTAAGAAGCTCATGCATCTTTATACAATCACAATGTTATATGACTCTAACAGTCTCTCCTTCTATTCTGGTAAATCCTGTAATGTYTTCCTGGAATATTAACATAATAATCTTAATACAATGCACTGATACATATTACAAACCAGCGTAAAGAATATTCACCATTTCACCTTTACCCTCTATATGCAGTTCACTAGAATTTAAATCCAATGGTCAAACATTATTATTTAGTTAAAATAGCTTGCTGTTTTCATGCTCAAATTGAGTTTCCTCTATATTGAGTACATTAATAGGCATCTGGCACCTAAATTCYATTCTTCCTATGCACCATGTCTCAGATCAGAATCTGACCAGTAATATGCACTTCCCTGATATTTCAGAAGAATAATGCACTTGCAGAATTCCTTTGTTCATGAAATTCTCTATACTCYAACAACCTATAAAATACTTGTGTTTTACATAAACCAGAAAATGTCATTTCTGACCTGAGAAAACCACATCCAAMCTTCTTATCTTGTTGCTTGTTTGAGAGAAGAGCATTTGTGCTGGAGCAAATCTCAGAGAATTTTGAAAATGTAAGCACAGGGGTCACCCAATAAAAATCATGCCTGCATTCTAATACTGAGGTCTTGGTTGTAAGTTGTGCAGTAAGGCATTTAGAAGGGTTTCCTTGATGACACATGAGTGTCAGCATGAGCAAGACTAAACAGCAAGACATTGCATTAGGTTGTTTCTTATTACATTAAAAAATTACTTGCCAYTCAGAAAATGCTTCAAAATCTAATTATTTTTATATTATGTGCCTCTTCCCCTCTTCTTCCAGGCTATATGAACTTGTGGAAGAAGATTCTTGGCTTGTGTGGATTTCTTAATGAATTGCCTAATCTTTTCAAGAAAATATATTTTTATATATAACTTTTGAGCACAGTCCCTTAMTTACCATGAGGAATGCTTGCAGACTGGAAACAAAGCCAGTTATTAAGTCTTTAAATTACATTCAGAGCCAATTGCATTGGCATTAGCATTCCTGAAATGAAGTCGATATCTAGTTCCTGAACTGTGTATCAGGAAGTCAAACATGGAATAGAAAACTCGGAGTATTGCCTTGCCCAGGAGCGCACTCTGTGCATGGCACAGTCCATTGCATGGCAACTCTCCTTCTTTTCCTTTTCTTCCCACAGATCATGGGGAAGGGGGAGGTGAATACTCATTTTTCAAACATTGTGAATATCCTTTGAAGGACCAGGGTAAGAGTTATAACCCTTTCATTAATCCCTAAAAAAAATCCACTACCTTTTTTTTTTTTTTTTTGACTCTGTGGGGTTTATTTCAGTTTTTGCATTCTTAAGGGTTTTTTCCACCTTTTCCACCTGAGCTTTTCACCTGCTGTGAATAGTAAAAATTTTAGGCAACATTTCAGACATCCCATGACAAGTCATAAATTTCAGACCAGTTGACATCACTGCTTCCAGCAGCACTGCTTCCAAGACSAGCTTTGCCAGCTTGTGGTTGGGCCAGGAGTCAGTCAGGATCAAGAAACTGTAGCCACAGACTGCATGCAGCACAATGTTGTAGCTCTTCCARGACAATCCTTATCATCTATCCTAATCCTGTCCTGCTGGAGACCTGTTTGACCTGCTGATGCTCTCTGAGATGTCAGAAATAAAGTGGCTCAGGAAAACCAGTGCTAGAGAATCACTGTGCTGTGGCCACTYCCCTGTGGAGCCCATTCCAGAGCCCAACCACCCTCTGGGTGAAAAATCTTCTCCTGAATCCACACTGAACCTCCCCTGACTCAGCTTCATGACATTTCTTTGGGTCCTGTCATTGGTCACAAGAGTGAAGAGCTCAATGTCTGCCCCTCCACTTTCCCCTCACAGGGAAGTTGTAATTGCAATGAGGTCTCCCTCCATCTCCTCTCCTCCAGACTGGACAGAACAAGTGACCTCAGCTGCTCCTCACACACACACTCACCTCTTCACCGTTCTTTTTAGCCCTTCTTTCCTCACTCTCTAAAAATTTTATTGCTATTTCCATTAGGTGGAAATAGCAATACTCACTCCATTGAGTGAGTATTGAGAAATAGCAATTGTGATTGCTATTGATTAATAGTGATTGAGAAATAGCAATTCCTCACTCCATTGAGGTGCCCAAAACCCCGCACAGAACTCACGGTGAGACTGAACCAGCTACAGMCCAACCACATCCATAGCTTTGTTTTGGTCTTCAGATTTTGCCTGGGAAGGTATAATCTCCATAATCAAATGAAATTTATATGATTGAAGGAATATCTCTTTCTCTCACTATAGTGCTTCTAATGAGAACTTAAGGCAATTGTGGATCCTTCAGATTTGCCTTTCTGAATGAAGAGATGATGTGCTGAGGGGGCTCAAAGTCCTCTGAAGGAAATAAAAAGCAGCACGAAAAAATACAAATCAAGTCCATTTTCAGAAGTCCCACACATGCMGTGCTAGCAGATTTTCCACTGGAAACAATCAGGCCTATAGCTCMATTCTGCACTCCTGCTGCAGCGGCTGAGACCACCTGGCACCTCCTGGGGACACTGTCTTTGTCTTGTAGCAGACAAGTGGCCAGGCACCTCCTTAATTGTGTTCCACCTCCCCATTATCTCTTCCAGCCTTTCAAGACTAATATGCACTTATAAATGTGAACCCCTCCCTCCTGCTCTGGGTCATCAGCATCTCTTCACTGTCACTATTCTCTTTCTAATGAGCAAGTTTCTTCCTCACAAAAGGRCAACGATTACTCTTTGTTCCAGAAATAATTATGTTTGTTTCTTTCAAGTGGTTATTAAGATGTCAGATTATTTTCAGACCATTTATTCAGTGTCATTCCTGGAGAGGGCAAAGTCAGCTTTGGCCGCTTTTACTAGTTACTTTTCTAGAGTAGCAAACCAACTCATTTCAGACACTGGTATTTCCTCTTTCTTTTATCCTCTGTGCTCAACCTCCAGCTTTCCAAGCAGCAACCTTTACGWTTTTTCCTTTTCTGCAGAAGGGCAAGACACCAAATTCACTGCTGAYGTAAGTAGGTGCAGCTTCTAATTAAGACAATGAGGTTACATCTGCCTATGTCAGCAGTGAGTATGGCTCAACATCCCTGGTGAGCAAAATGTCACRTTACTTTTGCTAAGCAGGACATTTAAAATAAAACATTAGCAAAAACAATTAACTTTAAGCCATTAATCCCACTGAAGCTACTTTCAACCTCCTAAGGATTGGAGTCAATTCTCAGTAAATGTCTTTGGTTTAATAGATTGTGAAGCTTGGGTATGAAATATGTTGTTGAATGATGCTGAATTAAGCATCCTCATATTGTATTTCTGTAGATAAATACTACAGAATCTGACAATCATTGATTGTAATATTTAAGGAACTATTAGCAATGAATGAGATAATGCAGATCTTTGTATTCTATAATACCTATGAATTTTACAAAATATATAWGGCATTTATAGATATATGAGTATAGTTCTCACATAGAGCACATTTTTGTATTTTATTAGCATCTCATTTTATATCAACAGAGATGGAAGATTCATAACAGCATTGTTCCCTAATTAATTTTATTTGGCACAGAACAAGCAGTAAGAAATTTGAATGAGTGAAAACGAAGTCTTGCTGTCAACACCTTCATTGCAGCTACAGAAGGATAGGGGTCAGCATGATATCTAAAGAGATTTAAAAGCCAAGTTCAGCTCCTTGCTAGATTTCCCTGAACAGCACATGGCAGCTCACAGCCAGGTGCACCTGGACCAGCACCTCCACTCTTTGCATGCTTGGGTGCCCTTTTGCTTTGCAGTGCTTGTAAAACCCAGACTGGGTACACAGCCTCCCACATCAGAAAAAGGAAGAATAACCCCCCTCTTGTAGGCCAAACACCACTGTAGGCACACAGAAGGAAAAGCTGGAGTTAGAGTTGAGTGTCCCTCGGAGTGAGAGGCAAATAAATTTCTSCAGGAACAGAATGTCAACAAAACACTTTAAAAAATACAAGGTACCAGTTGTATATTTGGACATCAGGTGAAAAATTATTGACACATATTTGAAGCATAAGAACAATGTCATTGGATCTCTGCCTCATCCATTTTCAATCAAAATTTTCCCAAGGGCAGASCTTAGTTGCTCTGAAGTCCTTTCCCATCCACTCAGAGAAGCCTGTGGAGAAAGGAAGTTTGTACATACCAGCTAGCCAGAACTGCCTGGCTAGCCTTCTGTATTCCAGGACACAATTATTCTGCCCCKTGAAAATATAACTGAATATGTTAATATCTGATATTGAAAATTGGCCTGAAGATTCCTCAGCCATGACCTGAGTTCTGCTGTATGTCAAATCAGCTGAAGACAAAGGCAGGCCTATCATCAAAACTTAAATCCCATAACATAGTAGCATAAAATATGTTTTTGAGCAACMATTCACACTTGAGAAGCAGCTGTCACTGCTGATGCTTGCAATGACAGTCCACACATCAGGAGTGGTGAACCAAGTGTGAGTGCAGGTGAGTGTTTTGATTTCACAGTACACCTTCTAATGAAACACACTACTCACATCTCCTGCTAGAAATTCAGGACTATTACAATTTACAATAGCTCTATGTATTCTGCTGGGATGAACCCAACTGGGTTGTGTTTTGTTGTAATAATTATTTCTGATGTGTTATTTGTAGGATTTCATACTTAGAGAACAGATGAAATAGCCAGTCTCTGCTAGAAATACAGCAGGGGAATGAAAATCTCTAAACCCTGAGCACTGATCAAGGCTGACCRGTGATTTATCATTTCAGGTAAATCAGAGAAAGCTGAGAACTCACGATGATTTTAAAGAAGTCTTGCTGGCCTGAAGGAATTGGGAGCATACAAAGAAGCTAACTCTCAAGAGTAGGGCCAGCATGCTTCATCTCGACTCCTGAGTCCCTGAAGCAGCTGGGGGAAGTTCCCCCAGCTCCCCTGCAGCACCRCTGCCCAACTGCCCGGATGAGAAGGAAACAGAGTGGGGAGAGGAGCTTGTGCTCTCCATTTGATCCAGGRGGCCATGGACAGAGAGACACTCCAAGATGCTGTGATTTTGGTGCAGTCTGGCAGCCTGGTTAAATCAATTCATTAACCCTGCCTTGTAAAATCAAAGAACATTTGCTATGGATTTCTGGGGTAGCTGTGAAAGGTTTTATGGTTTCATTGCTCAATCACTTCAGGGCTCACTTCATCTTRACCACATTAGCAGCTTGATTGAAGTCAATGGTACAGTTCAAATACTTAAAATGAGTTATGTTCTTAAGTATTTTGTTGAATTGAGGCCTTAATGGACATTTTTAATGAGGGTGGGATCCTCTGAGATTTGGACCATCTTCARATTTCACAGTTCACATTGCGCAGGCACTGGAGTTCTGCAGGAGTCCTTTGTCATGAGGTGGAATGTCACCTCCCTTGTTTCCAGATTTCAGTCTTTACCACGTCCCTGGTGCTGGGAYCTGCAACCATGGGTCAGTGCAGTGTGCCAGGTTGGACCTGTTCCCTGCGAGGCGAGGCAGGCAGCAGAGAGGARCGAGGTGCTGAGGGTGGTGATAGAGGTGGTAGGTGGCACCACCTCCTCTGGCAACAGAACAGGTAAGGATAGTATAAAACACAGAACTATCAAATCAGGAGAAAAAATAGCTTCTTAAACGACTGGAGTGATTATCTGATAACCAAGTACCCAACAATCACTCCAGAGGTTTAACAAGTACATTCAAAATTGTTTTCCAGGGAAAATTTGGGAAGTTCAGCATTTACAAAAACCACCATAAGTGCATTCAGATCAAACCTTGTCTGCAAGTAAGAACGTATACAACTGAGAGAGAAACAAAATGTTCTGTATGGGTACCACCTAGTGGCAAAGGGCTGGGATTTCAATGTATGATTCCTGATAGAAACAATATGCACATTCTGGGAAGAARATCCTGATAACCAGATGCCCAAATATTTTGGATTTCTCTGGATAGGATAAATGTTTAAATCTATTTGCCTTTTTCGTGCTGTATCCCTAAAACACACATTTATATTGTGAAGAGTTTAGAACAATGTTTTAATGGTTCTGGGGCCCAKGGGTGTATATGATATAGGGGGAAAGGAAATTTCATAATAAAAATGAAGAATCAGAGTGGGACATACAAAGTAATGCAATCAGGTATGTACAACAAGCCGAGTGGTTTCAATGTCAATGCAACTGCACACCTGTGGTTCACATTTCTGATATCCAGCAGCTCAGGTGCAATGGAATGATATCGAGGGAAAATTCACAGCTATGTTTTCAGCTGGACCAGGACAGCTGATAGCGTTATAAGGGAAACCCTGTTTTCTGTGTGGTAACCCTAGGACTGATTCATGTGTTGTTCTTAGAACAGAAGRGTGAATGCCATGCTCTTTTGCATCCTCTGCAATAAAATGTGAATGAACTTTCAAGTGGAAGGTGCCCAAAGGAAAAAGCTTTTGGATGAAAATGCCTCCAGACATGGAAAGTTGTTACTTACACAGGCACAGTGAGATCATAACCCAAGAGAAAATGAATGCCATCATATTACAGACATTTTAATTGAAAAATGTTCCACTTGAAAATCATTAGACATTAATTTTTATAAGTTGTACAATAAACTCTTCAAGTAGTAAAAAAGCATAAAAATGATACTTATCCTTCACAGCCATTCAGTCACTATTTTGAGSAGGTAATCCCATGCTCACACTTTGTGACACTTTCAGTATCATCAACTAAGCAGAAAAGGATCCACAGGTGGACAAAAACCAAACTGTCTTTTGGCTTTGAAATGGAGGAAACACAGCAGTTTTCTCTAGACACCATGAGGAAACCTGCATGCAGACCAGACCATGGGCATCTCCTGGCTCTGCTCAGCACCAGTTTATCACTTCAGGTAAATCAGTAAAAGGTTCCTCCTGAGATCAGGCATGAAGTCCTGGCCGTGGTGAAGTTGATACCAAAACCTCTGTTAACTGCACTTGTGGTACCATTTCACCCAGTGCTTCCAGTGATTTGTAGCATTCCTGAATTGGATTCTGGATTGATATGTTTATTAATCTCACAAAGCTGATTACAAAGACAAACTGCTTGATAGGACTGCAGAATTCCTTGTGTGGGGATTATTCCATACCCATTTCCTAATTTCAATCCTATTGTTGATTATCATGTGAATATTGCATTAATATCAGCTTTGAAAATATCCTRATAATTGTGATTCTTGGAGCTGTCAGCTAATTCTATATCTAATTATGTTTTAAAKTTCCACATACCAACAGGGGTAGAAAAACCTTGGACAGCTATAGCTGACATTGTAGCATCCGAGGCCAGGACACCAATGTAAAGAATTCTTGCATCAAAGAGAACAAGAAGACAAGAAATTTAATTTCAGGTTTAGGGAAAACTCATGSGTTTCATCTTAGATTGACAAGAGTCAAGTTCTCTATTGAGAGCCTGTCTGAAAATGATTCGTCATTTAATGACAAAAATAATGACTTGCATAAGGTCATGAAATCACAGGTCCACTGGTGACATATATACTGTGGAACAAGAACACAGTGTATTTTCTTCTGTAACACTGAGTTTCAYATCTGTCTAAGTGTTAGACAGTAAATAAATTTCTCCTAAAAATAAGCTGAATGTATTACACACTGAAGGGGACAAGTCCCCCCATTAGATCAGCTTCCCCCACAAGCATCTGCAGCATTTCCTGTGGATCCCCACATCTCCTCTCACAAATGAAGCTCTCAGGGAGGAAGAAAGCAGATAAAAAAAAGGGCACACATATGAAAACTTTGCAAATCTCTTGGCTGAGAAAGTATATACTCATGGTAAAATAACCCGATCTTGTTCTCTCTTAAGAACAGTGAGTGGATGAAAGTAAACACTTTTCTTGTAGGAATAGAGTCTGTCTTCATTAGCTTCATAACAAGAAAACATGAGTTTTGCTTGAGAATCAGAATTACTGAAATCTGTTTCAGTAAAGTTTCATGAAATTCAGTAGGTAAGGCTGCCTTGCAGCCATATGATGAGACACATTCTGAATTGTTTTTGTCCAAGCTGATTTTCCTAAGTTGCTCTGCCTTATAGGTAGAACCTCTTCTTGCTCAGCCCTGGCACATCCTTTCAAGGGAGAGTGGATGGAGTCTGCTGTGGGAAAGGGGATGGTTAATGCCTGTGTAGGCTCATAAAGGTTATCCCATTGCAGGTGTCTATGCCACTTGTGCACTYCTTTCCACCCTGAAATAAACTGCATTCGGGTCTCTGCCCTTTTCTACTTGCTCACTTTGTTGTCTCTCTTTTCTGGTATTAAATATATGCTGACCTCAGATCAAAAGGTGTACAAGACCTTAATGTCTTAGACTGGAAAACAGCACCAAGTATCCCGCTCATATAGTGAGGCACAGCCAARGTATGTATTGATTTGAAACCATAACTTCTAAGCACAAAACAGCCACACAGAGTGTACTGTTTTTCTGGGAAAAAAATACTACATTAATATGCTTTACTGAAGCTGCACTGCAGCTATCAGTAATTATAGGAAATTGTCGATTGATGTGTGGCTTCTACTCCCTTCAATTACAGGAGAAAGTATCCACGGGAATCCCACAACTCACTCTATATTCCTGTCCTGGAAAAAACATTCTTCCAGCAGCAAGGGACTAGCAGTTTTGTCTGGACAAGCACCTTCAAGTGCCAGACCATAAGCTGGCTTCCTATAAGTTACCTTCAGATCAAGGAAGCTCTCAAGCATCTCTCAAGTCAGATGTCAATACTGTCACTTGGTTCTGACAGTGCAGTGTCAGGGGCCTTTCCAAATATGAAGAAATATTTTATAAAGTTTTACTCTCCTCAATTACGTGAGTATTTTCTTTATAACTGATAGCTTGCTAATACTCTTGTGTTGCTTGGAGAGTATTCCAGCTGGTTAGATTTTCACACAAAGATGTGAGTCACAACCTCAGGCTAAATAAGAACTGTCTCTCATACCTTTTACTGATTAACAAATAGTTCTTGGCCTGCTAATGCCATTCTTAATTGGGCTACACTGTGAGTAGCAATTAAGACTAAATGACCACTTGCTGAGAGCTGCTGAAAGAGAAASTGCAGCTTTAGGCATTCACATTCTCCAGATAAACTGTAGTTGCCTTACTTCAATGTTAAAGAAAGAAGTTTAAGTTTTTAATGGCTTAGTATATTATAAAAGAATCATTCAATTCACAGTGGGGAAAYTGATTTTGGATGGCATTACATTTTTTAAGGTCTTCTATCTCCAAGACCACTCTGTAGATTTAAAGGCTCCTGACTGACAACACTGGGTGGGACTCTCCAGTCCTAGAGAGAAGAAGTGACAGCTATAGCTGCAATAACTTTGCCATGCAGACTCACYTGTAACTTGTCAAAGCCATCCAGAGCTAGAAAGGGATTTTCTCACACACTCCATGCACTGCTAGATAAATACTGGATGCATGATTTAGCAGTGCAAATGAAATCTACATTACTATTCACATCTCGACTTAAATAAACTGAAGGACCTCTCAGACCATGCAATACCTATCTTTCCTCTTCAGATATAAACCAGTGTGAACCATACCTCCTGCCCTTCCTCTGTGGTGGATAACATAAATGCATGCAGTGAACTGAAATTACCTTGTGGAGGAGATTACAGGTCTTTCTTTGAGAGAAAGGTTGCATTCATTCCCCTATGGCACCAGAGGAAAGCAATTGCTGCAATYAAGAGAAGATTTTATATTCCTGAAYGTCTAAGCCTAAGGTCCACTGACGCTCACAAGTGGACAGGTTCTCAGTATCATTAGCATCATTTCACCACAGAATATCATCTAGTATCGTACTGGAATGACTTAGCCTGATGGTATTAGCAATATCAGGATTTCATTATTCCRTTCCCAGAAGGTATTTCTTTACTATTTAGCTACTACTTGACAGAAGTGCTGCTGAACACTTGCAGGAAATAASGAAACCTTAATCCAATTTATTTAGCAGATGCTAAGTGCCAAGGCCCTCTGCCACCAGTGCAGCTTAAAGTCAGGGTTCTRCACATTTTAAATAAGAAGCGAGTTGTTTGCCTTGGTTATGGTAGTGATATAAATAAATGAAGTCTGCCTTTTGATGATGTTGTGTGCCTGGGACAGGTCAGAGCTTATGTGAGGGGGGTGAAAACACAAATGTTTCAAAGATGTTGGTGTAAATCAGTAGCAATGGAGAAAGAAACTGCCTCACTGTCCATTCATCTGTCCAGCCGTGCATCTGAGGCCACTAAAGGCAAAGTGGAAGGGATCAAACAGAAAGTCACTTCTTACAGCAAATGATGCACACTGGGAACTAGACTCTGAAACAGGTTCTGTAATCTGCTGCTCTGACTCAGCAATTAGATGCAGCTAATTGGTACAGCTCCTTAATTAGCACAGAGCTGCCATCCCTGCAGACGGTGTGGGAGCACATGCAGYGTGTTGCAGTGGAGCACAGCTCCTGTCAGTGGGGAGCCCTCTCCTCCCCTAATGACGCCCTTTGCTCTTGGCTAAAGGGAAGAGAAAACTGGAGGCCAAAGAGGGGAAACTACGAAACGGTTCATTCTCAACGTGTAGCTGAGCAGCTGGTTCTCTCCAGGTTGTACAAAAAGGAGACTGTCCATGGAGGGCTGAAAACATGAAAGCAGACGTGCAGGTGTTTCTTGGACTTGTTACCTCCTTATCACAAAGGAAAGAAGGTGGTGCTTCCTTTGACAACTTTCACCTACCCAGCATTCTGTAAATGCACCCAGCAATGCAAATCTTTCATGTCCTGGAATGGGCAGGGTTTCCAACTCTAACTCACAGATTTCATTGCCACTTCAGTGCTGCAATGTGCAAACAGTTGCTCTGACCACAAATCAATCACCTTTAACTGAAAGTTTTTACTAAACAACTCATAAGGTAATGAACTACCTCTTCTAAGGACATAACAAAATACAGATAAGAGGGCAAATTTTTCCTAGATGCCAAAGGAGCCTTAAAGAGGCAAAAAAGCATTTTTTCTTTTTTCACTTCCTTGGGAACAGGAGAAAWTTTGCAGAATACTTCTGAGGTTGCRTTTGCAGAAGCAGTTATGTGCTGTGTTGTCCAGAGGGACCCATTCAAAGKGTCTTCTGCCACCCTTCCTGTTCGTGCTTACTGCAGCTAGTGAAACGAGAGATTCTCCTGACTCAGACAGTGATGGGTAAGGATGCAGAACAGAGGTTCACAGGGCTTCACTCAGAGCCCAGCCACACCACGGGAAGGACACTGGGATGGCTCTATCCTAGTTGGGTAATCCCAGGCATCTCTCTGCCCCACAAACAAGGCAATTCTTTAYACTGTTACCACTTACCATCAAACTTCAACTACTCCAGTTGAGACAACTTTAAGTGYTTAATTACATCATTCTGCTGGATTATTCTGGGTTGATATTACTGCCTGAAAATAGAATTTGGCCCTTATTATAAGCATATTTTTATACAGAGGGTGACAAATATCAAAAATGCATATTTTATTTTTCTGGAAAGACCTACGCTGTCCTTGAAGATGCTAGGAATACCCTAGGAAARCCTCAGGCTAAAATAAAATTTAAAATTGTACGAGACTTTCTCCTTCCTACCCCTGGAAAGAGTCACTACATAAAATTACAGTSCCACATTTTAGGCCCAAATATCCTCCCATATTTGCAAGTCTRTGTGCCATCGGTGTAGGAAGATTTTATACATGAAGTGCCAGTCTTTGTAGTTTGTGCTGGCATTTGTAAACTGAGATATAGAGTTATGCTTTACCAGSTTTTATTCAGAAGAGTAAATGTTGCCAAGTTAACAATATGGCTGTAAGCTTTTTATTAACTTTCCAGCACACTTTGTCATAGAGGGAAACGTAGATCTGAAGTTCAAAATTTACATGAAAAGGAAAGGCCTGCTAGGAAGTCAGCAATTAGTGGCATAGAAAAATACAGTTAGCCCCAAGTTTTTAGGACTATAACATAATTACTATAATTACAACGGCTGTGTGCAAATATATTTTCATGACAAATCCCAGTGGACTGAGACAAAGTGGGTTACGTTTTGGGGTTTTTTTTTAATTTAGAATGTTCTTTGTGGAAAAAAAAATCCTCTTTCTTTCTTGCTGCTGCTGCAGTCCTTTACATATCTACAACTCCTAGATTTTATGTGCTTCATCCCGTTTTTGCTGCTGAGGCTGCCCACATGCATAGGGATGGAAGGGCATTTGTATAAGAATCTTTGCAAATATAACCCAAGCAAGCAGCCTTGGTTTGGTTTCCAGCTCCTCCTACTCATAGGCTGGAATGGTGGATACTGAGAAAATGACCTGTGGCTGCACGAAAGTATGCATGAGAAAATGCAGCAGGAGTTTTCCATAATTTAATTGTCTTGGGATGCTCTCCTTCATCTTGAAGGTTCAGGCTACTTTGGTGATTTCCAGGCAAGGGAAAACAAAGCTCAAGGAAATAGGAAGGTCCTTGCTTGTTCCTTCAGATCCAGCACCGGGTTACCTGTTTCCACATCTCCAGAGTACCTAATTCCTAGCTGTGAGACAGTGTTCAGATGTTTCTCACAGTCTCCTGAAAAGTTCACTGTACTCCCACACCCTATACCATATGGTACTTACTAAACTATTTGTAATAAATACACAAAGTCTGAGTTATGTCACTCAAACAGCAACGTGTCTCCATTCTGACATCAGCAGTCACCTGGCATAAAAACTGTGTGATGCAAGTGAGAACAATGTGTTTTCACTGACATGTTTTTGTGGATTGCAAAGATGGCTTCAACCTGATGACAATAATATGGCAAAACTAGAGACACAATTATTTGCTTGTCTGAGAACAATGAAAAATATAAATTGCCTAGGGAAAAGGTAAACTATTTCACATAGATTAAAACAGAAAAACCTCTTTGGGGTCCATGATATTATCCTTCTTAATGTTTTATGGGTTTTATTCTGCATTTTAAAAAAAATTAACATCCTGGGTTGGGCTAACTCTACAAATGTCACTTCCTGGGTAGGCTTGTCTTTACACAATTAAAAATAAACCACTGAACGTCCGTAACAGATGGAACTTACACACAGAACAAAATCTCCTTCCCTCTCACTTTTTCCCACCCAAATTCTGTTTTCCACAGAAGATACTTGAAGTATGGAATCAAATTAGAGCCAATCAACCACAGCATTTTGTCATTAATAAGAAGGCCACATGCTATATGGAATGACTGAATTTTACAACCTGTTGCCAAGCYTGTGGCTTTTTCACCCATTTATCCAAATCAAACTCTGTTTTCTGTGGAAAAAGACTAAGAGATACGTAACTCCACCGAAAGGCATGGAGTTACTCCATATTTATTTTCTAGAGACGTGGGTCCAGAGCTGTTGTTTGGAGTAGCAGACACGGATTGAAGGCARCCCAGTGCTGTGACTGCCCATTGCAATGGACTGTTGGAGGGGCTTTACACTGCGGTTCAGGCTGTGTCTCCTCTGAATGCTCCCACTGGCATCACTACATCATTCCAGATCATTATTCCTGCTGGCCTCCTGCTAAAACAAGGCCTCTCTAAAACTCTAGGAAGAAGMAAGAAAAATAGAGCTCCCCTTTCTCCAAATTTCCCATTTGAGAGGTGCCCAGAGTTTCACTTCCCTCCCATCCGCAGAGGATTCTGCTGTAATCCTGMGATAGTGGGGTGTCCTGAAACAACACCACCTGTACCCTGCATCAAGTCTCCTCTGCTAAAAGGAAAAGAAGGGAAGCTGTAATAGGAATCTGCCACCGAAGGGGAATGGAGGCCAGACCCAGCTCACAGGGAAGCCTTCTGTCTCCCAGGAGTTGGGGTAAGGGAGGTAACTGAGAAACATTCCAGGCTACTAAGGCCTTCTGACTTCCATCTGTCCTGAGTTGTCCAAACTGTCAGCAACAAAATAACAAAGAGAAGTCTGAGGGCAATCAGAGGAGACTTCAGGGCCCTGGGATGATTGGTAGAGGAGTCAGGAGCACAGGTATAAACATCAGATAGCGGGAGAGAAAAATATCTGACAAAAGATTAAAAAACCTTTGAGAAATATTAAGGCAGAATCCATCTGGTGAATCTCCAGACTGTTGAGTATTCAATTAACATGCACTTGGTTTKTTTGCCCTTTTACCCCACATTGTCCAGACCACCCTTTTCTGGAAGCATACAAAGAAAAACCAAAAACCAGCCCACTGAATGCAGTGATTTTCTTCTGGTGCTTTGTTGGATTTAGACTGTCTTCTAAGCAGCAGCAGATCAGTGGACAGATCATGATGTTTATTTTAAAACAATTAGTTCTTGTATTTAAAACAGTTGGGAATTTCAGTAAATTGGCATTACTTAAATGCTATCTTAATATTTCTGTCAAGGCTGGTAAGTCTAAAACATCCCACCTGAGTTGTTTCATGGCATAGTTCTGGTAATTGTCCAAGCATGAAGACAAAACTTTTAMATTTTTGTCCAGGAATGACACTGTAAATCACTCCTTAGTTTATGGGGAAGCAAAAAGCATCTGTTGTTAAATTAGATCATGTCTTTCAGACATGTAAAAAATAAACTGTTGCACAGATGGCGTCATTAATGATAGAATCATTGAACACTTAATCCCAATAGTGAACAGTACCAAAGCCATAGAGGGTTTTGTCCCTCACTTATTAGTAAGTCAATTGCTTATTTACAGAATTATTTTCTCTAAATGAACCTTTGATTTTTAATAGCAAGTTAGCATGTGTTCTGTAAGCTCAAAACAAACAAAAATTTTAAAAATAAAATGCCCTATTACATTGGTTTCTATATTAAATGCAACATATTATATGTAAATATATACAGAGTCAACAAAGYAGCTGCATTTTATGCAAGAGACATGAGGGGAGTTCCTAGAGAACTGTTGTTCTGAGGTGTTAAATCACTCAGTAGCTTCAGAGTGCTTTTCAAATTGATACAGGTGTTTCCTTTGTTTACTAAAATACTGTATTAACCTAATTAGTGTCCATCTCTTTGAGGAATTGTCTTATTGAATTTAACAGAAACATTAATGGAAGCACTAGTTCTAAAWTACTCCCAAAATACCTCTTTTTTTAAAAAAAAGCCAACATGATCATTAAATCAAATTTTTTGTTTCTCCTGACGTGTGATGCAGATTTCGGCTGTGTCTGCCACTCAGCCACTGCGAAAAACCCTGTCAGTCTCAAGGATGTGCCTGGAATCCCAATGCAGAATGAAAATGTAACCCAACTGTCAGCTGTATTCTTTTTTACAAAGCCCTTTCCAGAATAAAATTCCATTTATTTGGAGTAAAACACACTACTGTGCTCCATAAATTCTAGGGTGGGTCATTTTTCTGAGTGTAATTCCACGGTTTTTATACTAGGATCACTGCTACTCCTTGAGTGGGTTGATTTCAGCCATTTCAGAAAGGTCAGAGGAACCAAATAATGTCCAGCAACTCCTCCAGTGATGCTTTCCTGCAAAGGCATCCCCACCTCCCTTCTGTATCTCCACCACTAAGCAAAAAGTCAGAAAGTGAAAGAGAGGTTTGATCATGGAATATTCTGAGTCAGAAGGGATCCACAAGGATCATTGAAGTCTAGCTCCTGACACTACACAGCACAATCCCTGAAATCACACCACCTCCCAGAGAACATTGTCCAAATGTCTCTGTCAGGCTGCTGCTGTGACCARTTCGCTGGGGAGCTGTTCCAGTGCCCCAACACTCTCTGGGAGGAGAGCATTTTCCTAACCCTGACACAGTTTCCTGCTGTTTCCTTGGGTTCTGTCATGGGTCATCACAGAGAAGAGAGCCCCTCTTCTTTCTCCCAGAAGGAAATTGTAAACTGACATGAGGGGTCCCCTCAGCCTCCTCTTCTCCAGGCTGAACAGACCAGATGTTCTTTGTAAGGCATCCCCTCAAGACCCTTCACCATCTTTGTRTCCCTCCCTTGGACACTTTCTAATTTTTGTCCTTCTACTGTGGCACCCAAAACTGTCCCCAGCAYCTGAGGTGAGGCCACCCCAGCCCAGAGCAGAGYGGGACAATCMCCTCCCTTGCCCGGCTGCTGATCCTGTGCCTGATCCCCCCAGGACACGGGTGRCCCTCCTGGCTGCCAGGGCACTGCTGATTCATGTCCAACTTGCCATGGACCAGAACCCCCAGCTGCCTTCAGTGGAGTTTTTAAAATAAAACTGAATGTCCCTGRTTTGGATGTGCAGAGGTGGAGACAAGTTGGGCTATTAAAACATGTCAGTACAAATTTTAGAGATAACACAGCTGAACTTGCAGGGAATCTAGAGACTTCTGGTTTTTGTCTGAATACTTTAGTGCCTGCTCTGAGRTGACTGGTTTTGAGCTAGGGAGGGGTAGGCTTTGGTCCTCTGAGAAACGTTGAACATKTTTTCCTTCTCCAATGAAAAGAATCTTAATATGTACCCAAGTACAAATTGCATATATGTAATATTAACATGGAAAATGACAAAATATGGACAAGAAGTATTTATAGATTGAGGATAGAGCTTTTCTTTTGGGGAAAAAAAAAGCTTTACAAACAGTTATCTTTATTTTTATGCACTCATGGGTCACAAAGCATCACCAAAGCCACAGAATGATATCCTAACAACTACCTGGTTTATATGGGAAAGGAGCTAACTTGCTATTCTTCTCATTCAGACCCAGTTTTGCTGAAAACTACAGACATTAATTRTAAGTGCACCTTCATTGATTTTTATGGCACTGACACGCAGCTGARTTTTTGTTGCAGATTGTGATGGCAAGAGAGGCAGCTGCCATGAAAAAGAAATTCACCTTGTGAGAACACCACTAGTGGTCTTCCACAGGAATGGTGCATTCAGGCAAAGTCCTGCAGCTATTTTCACATTCAAACAAAGTTTTCACAGAGATTTTACACAAAAAAAACACATTACAGCAGAACTGAGTAGTAATGGTAATTATCCAAATAATTATCCAAATAATGGTAATTATCCAAATGTAAATTGTTAGAGAAGCATCTAGTGTGATAGCTTTTTAGTTGACAAGCATAATCCAATTACTCAGATTTTGTGCTAGTGTGATTCCACTTTTCTAAGCTTTTATTCCAAAAGAAGTGAAGTAATTGYATAAGCATCTAAGCTAAATTTCTCCTCTTCAAAACCTGAAAAYGTGTAGTACATGGGTTTTCTTTAGTATATACAGAAATGAGAGAGGATGGAGTGAAAAAAAGGGTCTGGGACAACTAGGAGAACAGAGATAGAAACTATATGGGGRGGAAAGGCTGAAACCAGAAGTAAAAAACACAGAAGAATGGGATGGACCCATAAAGGGAAGGGGTGAAGATAAGCACGAGGCACATCTTTCATCTTTAACAATTCTGACAAAGACACTTCCTTGAGGAGAGTGTGAGCTTAACATGGGGCATCAACACTAGATTGAATCAGAACAGTTGTAGATTTGAAGAAGTGAATACCTGGTGCTCCATTTCCCTGAAAACTCATACATTCAAGTTGTCTGAGATGGGCCAAGCTTGTGGTGCCCACAGAGGATAAATAAGCTCTTTCTAAACAGGCCACCTGACTTGTGTCTCACATCATCAAGCATTTACACCCCTGACATTCATAAACCTTCAGCAGTACTGAATATCCCTAAATCATTTTTGATAGAAATAATTTCTAAACTGAAGTGGGGTTCAGGAAGGGACACAGTGGGAATGTGAAGGTAGTGTTTCTTGGCTTTCAGTTACCAGGATTAATGTCATTGAAGAAAACAAAATTTCTCCAGATCTGTACTGGTATAATTGAGGGCAGCACCTGACCCTGTGCCATGCTCACCTAACATTTAAGAAGGTAATGTGCTCTTCTCCAGCTGTAACTTTCCTGATCTTTAAGTCTAAGAGAAATTGCTTGAAAATTTTGAAGGGTATTTTCTGGTCCAAGACGGAATTTGAAGAAAAGAGAAGAGAGGCAGGCTTGCATTGGAGGTAAGATCACTCAATTTACTAGCTCAGTTTCACTAAGCTTCTGGAGCTGGCTTGAAAATTCCAACACAACCAGAAAG
>NW_026623250.1:1701746-1725826 GCF_030028575.1 Malurus melanocephalus | reverse complement strand
CAGAGAGAAAAAAACATTCTATATCATTCTAACTAGCTGCACCTGGCAGAGGTCAAAGACAGCACAGCCACAGTACTGCTGCTCTCTTCTGAGTCTGGAATGAAATCTCTTGTATACACTGCAATGCAATCAACAGTTGAAATTACTTCCAGTAGGGTTGCTTCTATTTTTGCTAATCTCAGCTAGAGTTTAGCTGGCTGTTTTCTCCTGAAGAATCAGTGTAAAGAGGGGGAAGATAATACGCTGATGAAAATTACTGTTTCTGTTCAACATTCTATGCTCAGTAGTTTTTGCTAGGCTTCTCTAAATATAGCAGCACATGTTTGGTGGTAAATGCTGCACACACTGTTCAGATTCACAGCACTGTGTGGGWGCAGTGACCTTCCCAAATTCCTTGTGTGTGAGACCCAAACCTTCCTCAACACAGCTGCATCAGTTTCTTCTTTAATAGTGAAATGAAATTCCAACAGGGAATTAATTTCCACTGGCTATGTTCTTCTTTTTCATTCATGCATTTTTCAGTTTTAAGCATACAGGTAAGCAGGACTCAGACAGACTTGTAATTAAAGTGACTGAAGATCCAAGGATGAATCAAATGTTTATTGTCAAATGCAATTTCCACCAGAAATGCCAGTTAAGTGAAAATAGATAGTTTTCTTCAAAACATCTCTGCCTGGTCCTTTTGCTGGCCCCAAAGACAGATGTGGTGTTCCTAACTTCTCCTGTGAGGAAATCTGGAGCAGAAATCTGGTGGGCTCCTAGTGCTGCAGCAARTGCTGCTGGCCCATCCCCACTGAGGGTAGGAGGAGCTCCTGGCAGCAATTCCCAGCTTTGCCCCAGAGCCACAGGTGATTTCCAAAGCCTCCATGCACAGCAAAGCTGACAGTGACAGTCATTCCAATTCCAAGCTGCTTGGTTGAAGGAGCTTCTATTTCACTTGAAATTTGGGTCAGAGAAAGATTTCCTTCCAAAATACGGAGAACAACTGCAAAGCCATAAAGCTGCACACCCGGTTTCAGGCCAGTTCTTGTATCCTTTGAAGGTATGAAAATCATRCGGTCTGCATCAGCTGTAAGCTTTGATTAAGAGACCAAGGGGAGCCTTATATCCACATGCAAATCCTCACAGCCCCAATCCTGCAGTTTATAATGCTCAGGCAGACCACTGTGCTCAAGTGGAGTGCTRTTAACTTTAATGTGGATTCCAGCCATGCATTTTCAATTGCCGGATCAGAGGCTGGAATTATGTGCACACAGGGGCAGGTGCTGTCTACTGCATCCTCTCCTGCGTGGAGCACCTTGTGGGCATTTAGCAAAGGATAATAAAAATATMATAATAATAACAATTATAACAATAGCTATAGTAAATACTATTAAAAAAATGATCGCTTATAGCACCATCTACAAAATTCAGCTTAAATTTTCAAGTAAAAAGCCCCTTTTGATTGGAGTAAACTAATATTCGTGACCCACTGTGCAGCAAGGTGAGCCCAGTTTRAGAAAATTCTTTCTGGAATTTTGAATTCTTTTGCTGAATAGGAAACATCTCTGTACAGTGTTGTTTAAATAAGATAATTTTTATACCTCATGCAGCTTTAAAATTTCAGATCATAGGCTAATGATGGACTTTTTCGGGGCTGGAAGGACACATCTCAGCTTCAGCAGACTCACAGCTCTCTTCTCAGCACCTAGGCCTGTTCATTCACCCTCCCCAGGGCCTCTGGATCAMCCTTCCCCAAACTCCAGAGGCAAATCCTTCCTCTAAACCTCTTGGTCTGTTCAGCCTGGAGGAGGCTGAGGGGAGACCTCGGTGCAGTTACAATTTCCTCAAGAGAGGAAGAGGAGGGGCAGGCACTGATCAGTGAAGAACCCGAGGGAATGGACTGAATTTGTGCCAGGGGAGGTGCAGGYTGGACATCAGGAAAAGGTTCTTCACCCAGAGGGTGGTTGGCCACTGGAACAGCTCCCCAGGGAAGGGGTCACAGCCCCGACCTGGCAGAGCTGAAGAAGTATCTGGACATGGTGTGATYGCTGGGGCTGTCCTGGACAGAGCCACGAGTTGGACTTTGATGACTGTCATATGTTGCTTCCATCTCAGAATATTCTGTGATTCTCTAAAATGTAGGGAAGCAAAAATTTATAGCCATCCCACTCTGTTGTTAACTCTCCGCACTATTAAAACCTGRAAGTAATTTGAATTCACTTGGTTTCAAGATAAGTGTATCTTTCAACTGGACTTTTCTCTGGGACTATAATGTTCTATATTTTCTCTCCCACAGGCACCTGTATACCGAACAATTCTTGTTATTAATTTTGGTAAGATAAATAGCTCAAGCTCTTGAAATTTGTTCTTTACAGCATTTCATCTGTGCATTTTCTGGACCCATCTCTGTTTCCAGATTGTTAATGTTCTTCTTAGARGAATGCAATGCCACACTGCCAGTTTGGTTTATCCTCTTGCTCCTGTCTGATACTTCTATGTTTGCAAATAAGGAGCAGCTCAGGATGAGAGACCTCTTCCTGTGTCTGTCCTGGACACAGTTTTATCACTACTTAATTTGCCTTCCACAGATTTTAGATGTGTGTAATGCTACTCTTGTAGTGCTACACTTACCTACAGTACACCAAGAAAAACATTCAAGAAATCAGCCATATTCCTGATTCCTACACAATTACCCTAGATAAATCCATGATGTGGAGATCCAGAAACTTGTAAAAATCTGCTTGTTTCTGAAATATCCATGTTCTTAACAGAAGAACTACTGTTTTTCAAAGCTGATCTTAAACTAGTAGGTATATACATACATAAAGATCTTTGAAATTGTCTGTACATTTGTGACCTCCAGTCTGGATAGATTCAATGTACTCATCTTTGGGCTTCAGGAGAATTTTGCTTAGAAACATGAATTAAGACAAAATGAAGATATTTGCTTTGGCCTGATCTAGAGTTTAAATCCAGAGAAATTTTTTCTATCTATATGTTTCAGGTTACATATTCACTGGAAATTCTGGATTATATCCAGCCTTACAGACCAACTAAAATTTGAAATCCTGGGAGATCACTTCCCAAACTGCATCGTTTTAGAGCAGTTTGTAACACATTATAAAAGACTCTAGATATGAATTTATTAGGTCTTTCTCAAGTGTGAACTATAAAAGGCYTCATAAATCATTGTTAAACACTAGCAATTACTTATATATTGATTTTTGACCTGGAATTTCTATTTTCTGCTTGAGCCCTTGGAGATGGGCATAAGGACTTCCATTGAAATTAATAAGTAGAAATAGAAGAGAGATACAATTTAAAAAAATCAAAAAAACAAATCAACCAAGCAAAAGCAAAATGAAACAAACCAACAACCCAAAACTAAACAAACAGGACATGCTCTTAGGCCTTCATCTTCTTGGCAAAGGCCACAGCTCAGGAGGCCTCTTCCCCAAGAGCACGAGCAGTGCTGGTGCTGCTGGCTTCTGGGCAATCCTTTCCAGCCAATCAAATTTTGCTTCAGACACCTCCAGACTTGTTTCTGTTCTTTCTGAGAATCTGCTTTAATCTCAATTTGCTCACCAGTCTGTGTTTTTGTAGCTTTCAGAAAAGCCAGGTTTATTCTGTGTTATTATTAAAGCTGTTTATTGCTGATTTGTTAGCATTAATAAGTTTGCTACATACCACTTGTTACAAACGACAGAGAGAACAAAGCTTTTTCCTAACCTAGCTCTAAGCAAAGATAAATTATGCTGCATAAACGATATATAAAATTAAATTTCTTGCAGATCATTATTTTTAATAATATATGTTATTTCTGTTGGAACATGTTGCCCATTACAAGTCTTTCCTAAGAGTCATAATGTAACTAGATGAAATAAAAACCAGCCTAACTTCAGAATAAGTCCYAATCTTTGAGAAGAGCAGCATGACCTTCAAGGATTGAAATTATATCTGCCCACCATTAAAGAGACTTCAAAAAAAAAAACAACCCAGGTTTGATAAGGGCAAGCTACAGGGAAGAGTGCATTTCTGTMAGTGCAAAAGCAACAAAACAGCAAAAAGAAATTTCAAAAACAGTGAGGCAGTTGAAGTAGAAGAGAAACCCTTTCAGTAAGCCACTCAGTCCATCTGGTGAGTCCTATAGATTTATCTCCATCCCAGTGTTTACYGCAAAACTTCCATATGAGTATTGCTGGCCCTGTTTTCCCACTTTACTTAATTGCAGCACTCATGTTGAGAACACAGGTCTGTATTTGGATTGCCCTTTCAAAAACTCAGAATGACTTATCCTTTAAAATGCAGACACCCCTTTCTCTCTACAGATTATGTAAAAGAAAACAGAATACGTACTCTCATAGTGATGTAATTGTTGTTTGCTAGTAGCACCCAACCACATAATAATTTTCTCGCTATTTAAAATATTTTTATATTTTCTGTCTTAAACAGCTGTTGTGGAGGTATGTAGCCATACTCCCCTGCAATATGTTGAYTTGATAAAGTACTATATGTTTAGTATTGGGAAAGACCTACCAAGTGCTTCCTCTTAAATGGTTTGSAAATATCTCTGTTCAGGCTTTTATCCTTCACACAGTGCCAGTGCACCATCTAGGAACTGATSAAGGAATGGAGCTAGCTGTCCAATGTCCGAGGGTTCTTGTTGCGTTCTTTACAGGGATGACATTATTTACCCAAATCATGACTTGTTTGATCGACTGTAGATATTGTCTTGATTAACTTTTATATTCTGGCTCCCTGACTATATAATTAAATTCATTCAGCCATTTACTTCAATAATTTCCCATTTCTGAGCAGCTTACACCATTACAAGCATCATATTACTGACTGGGAAGAAAGGCCTAGRTTACAAAGACCATCTAGTTCACCCCAGGAAATATGTTTAGTTTTTGATACAACACGGACTGTTAGAAGTCACAATTTCCCTTTTCTGGCTTATTTGGCTCAGGAAAACTTTGCCAGACATGGAAGCAGAAACACAGTAAAACAGAAGGAAAGGAGACTGGACTACCATGATCATCAGAGGGACCAAGCTACCTTAAGGTAGCAGCCATCAGCTGGGAACAGAAAATCTGTTGTGTGGAGTGCCAGGAGCTCTCTGCTGAACACTTATCTCAACCCATGATCTTCCCTTTTTGTGCCTCTAATTCTCATCTGTAGCCCGTCACAGAGAGGGGAGAGGGAGAGGAGAAGGGGAAAACAAATGGCACATGTTTTGGAGATCCTCAGTGGGAGCACTAAATTCCTAAAACCTAAACCACAGCAAGGTGCAATGGTGCTGTATAAAGATTTAGATGCATGACCTATAGGGTCAAGATTCAACTATTAAACCTATTTGAGTTACTAAAGAACCTTTGTCTTGCTCATTATTTTRTATCCGTTTAAATTGTATGCCCAGACACAACCTTTCTGTCAGGTTCTGCTCCATTCATCATGCACAAAGGACAGGKTTTCAAAGATCTTGGTGCTCTAAATGATGAAGTTTTTATTTCTTATTAAACTTTGCAAGCAAAGCAAAGGGCACAGAAATGCAGAACAGGTGTGGTCATAGTTTTCCTAGTAAGTATGGGCTGCACTTTTTTTAGGCCTCCTTTTTATTCAGGATTATGCAGCCATGAAGAGGCATACAGCCTCTGCTTATGTGAAAATTTTTAGAGGTTCAATATGACAGTCTCAGAGGAAGGAGGGTATGTGAGTGTGAGGAGAAAGGGTCACAGATAATATTTAAAAGAGCAGTTTTACCCAAATCCATGGTGATATTGCTTCAATGATTCACATAGCATGATGACCTTTAAACACAGCTTCCTTACTCTGATTTGGACAGTGATAAACTAAAATAGCTATGTTTAGCCTGTTCCTTTGTTTCTGCTAGCACCACAAAAGCCCTTTATCTAGTATAATCATCAGCCTTTCCAAAAAGTGGATGTGTGACCACTGAAGACAAAACTCCTGCTATCCCCTGACTCCTGAGCCTCCTTTTGTTTGTTTTACCTGCCACATTTTCCCACCTTAAGGTTATAAACCCTTCAAAGTAGGGGTTGTTTTTCCCTTTTTTTTCCCCTGCTTGTTGCTTCAGTCTACTAGAAACTAGACTAGAAGAGACTGTATTACAGAAAATGAGAATATTTAGTCATTTGAATGTGTTTATTCAGAAACACTCATAATATACTTGACATACTTTTATCTGCACAGGAACAGAAGGGATACAACCCAAAACCTAACTAAAGCAGCAGCATTTCATCCTCAGCCCCATCACTTTATTATTATCACAGGTTTAACAGCCAGACACAAGTAGTGCCACCCTTTTTTAACTTAAAACCTGCTTTCAATAAAGTCAACTTTACTGATACGTGGCCACATAGTTGGGTGTGTTGTGAAATATTTGGARGTTAAACATGTGAGGGCACATCAGAGAGTGGGAGAATACACAACCTTTAAAAAGAAGTAATAAAATCTTAGTTGCAAACTCATCATTCTGAATAATTTGAAACCTCTAAAATAAATAAACCTTGTATCCCTTGGTAAATAAAGTAAATAAACCCTATATCCCCATGCAACCACTGCAGGTGACTGTTATTTTGTTCTTTTTTCTGTTGTTTTTTTTCTGTTTGTTTGACTGAATTAGATCTTGACCCATGTATCTGCTGTGCTTTCCTCTTTCATTAGAGGCAGCAATTTGAGTGTAAGAAGCAGTAGAGTCAAAAAAATTAAAGGTGCTTGTGTGTTACCTGGAAATGGGATTTTCAAAGCAATAATCACTAACACAATGAATAGAAGGCAGATGTTAAAAAAGAAAAAAATAAATAAAAAACTTTCATGTGATGGTGAATAGGAGGGTAAGGATAGGATTCATTGCAGCTGAGAAAAATAAGTTCATCTGTTCTTTGAGCTCTGAAGGATTATGCCACAAGTTTGGGAAAAGCCAGAAGAGAGTAATATATCCAAGATGTATGCAGGTAATGATCTGGCTGAAACTGTTGAATAAGCAGAGCAGCTCGGCAGGACTAGTCTAGAAAGTACTGGGAAGATAAATATGGATGAAGGTAGGTATACAGAAAAAATGAGAAGGAAGTGTTAAAAATTGCAGTTCAGCTGTCAACCRGAGTAACAGAAAATACATGTCTGGTGTGATCAGTGCTTAAGAAAAGCATTGAGGTTGGCAAAGGATTGAAAGGAGCTCAGTTTTGGCCAAATTAATTTTAAGCAAATCATCAGATATCTGAAAAAGAGAGAAATATTTTATTTGAATAAAGGAGATTATTTTTGGGTGACAGAATAGCTTAAAATAGTTGCATTTTTTGTAAGATATAGTAGTTCAAGCATATTAAGCAGAGGATGTCATCAAAGGAAAGGTCATAGAGTAAACAAGGACCAAGGATTGTTTCTCAGAGGAGAAACGGGGGGAATTATCTGAAAAAAATCTTGAACTGGTGTTAGGGAGGATGAATAGGCACAAGAGAACACAGCAGCACAGCAAGGAGGGACAGCAAGCACTCGAGCAACATCAGGAATAGAGAGATACAGGGAGGGGATGAGATGTTTCTCTGTGAAGTGGTTGGTACAGACCTTAGTCAGAGGCAGGAACGGCAGAAKGAGGGCTGGAGCTGAATACGGGATTCAAATCGTCACAACCCAAATAAGGAGTCAGCTGGTGGCAGCACTGAACAAGCACTTTGTAAAGCTTGCTCTCGGCTGATCCTACATTTTATTCTTCTCCATTTTTGAGTATAGGGTGCTGCCTGCAGATGCTGCACTCATCCTTTCAAAAGGCMTTTGTAAATGCATTTCCAGATGTACCTCTGCCTGTGCTCATGTTCTTGTTCTTGCTGGCAGAGCTGTGGACTGGACCTGCCTTGTCCAGAGCTCTAATGTCCTGATGGGTCCTCCACTGTCCAACAATTCTACCATTTTTCCTACTGCTTTCTGTTAAAGTCATTTGAAGGCTGATGTGATTCACTGGTCATATTTTGAAATTTTGTATGACTCTCACTCATTGAGATAATTTAATTAACTCTACGTAATTTTACAGTAAGAAATATTGTTGCCTGTATTATTTGAATTCACCCTTTGGCAGAAAGCTTCCTTATTCTTTCAACTTGTGTAATAGATCTTCAGTGGTATGRAACAATTTTGGGGACCATATTTATATATCAAGGAGTGTTTTTACAGATATTCACGCTATGAAGGTGTCAACACATTGACCTTTTAGAAGGCCTTCTCATGAGTTGTTGGGTTATAAATTAACATGTGATTTGCTTAAACTCTTTCTGCTTTCTCACAGTGTCCTTTTTCTCTTTATTGCCTTTCTCATCACCTAGAGCTCCTCCTTATATTCCTCATAATTTGCCCAGCTGTAAAAGGAAACATCAAGTGAATTAGATGTGTCTCATAATTCAACAACTTTTGTGAACAGATAACTGATGCAACRAACACCCAATATGCAGGATTATGTGTTTCTCTGTTGCTACCAWATGAGTGTGTGAAGAGCTAAAGCTGACGATGAAGAGATGCAGCCTTGCCATGGAACGGACTAAAACGGAACTCAGACCAAAAAGTGTTTCTGAAATACTTAGAAACCCCAGACACTGGGAGACTTGAACTTAAATGCTTTGGAAAATATCTTATTAAAGCAGGAGGTTCCCTAAGTTATACACATGATTCTGCCTTCCTGGTTCAGAGTAATAACTTGCAATAGGAGTCATGGAAAATAGACAATGGATTTTGCTGAACTCAACATCAGAACACCTGTTCATTTACAGAGAAAAGAAGCTTCTTTTCCAGACCAAYTCACTGCTGACATCAGCAGTGGCATGAGGGAGAAAATATATGTCTTGAAAGCTGTTTTCCACTAATTTGCTGCTCTATGGGTGGGAGCTCTTGTGTGTTGTTTYATGAAAAGAGGTGGTGACCTAGAAAGAAATTAGCAGGGAAAAGTAGGAGGTAGCAGTTTGTTTTACTCTTAATTACTACTTCTCTGCATTTTCTCCTTCTGTTCAGTCAACAAAGAGATTTCAAAAGGATAATAGTGTATTTGAGATAAAAATTAAGCTGAAGAAGCATTATGGGATAGCAGAAAGGCAAATGTGTCTCGTAGAATAAAATTGGAAACACAGGAATAAAGTCAGAAAAGACTAATACTTGGAAMCCTAAATTTTGCCAACAGACATTATTGTTCTTTATAATAAGAAATTTTATCATATAAATATTCTGTAAAGAAACAAAGTAATTTACTAACATATTGTTTCAGATTTAATTCTTGAGTGTTTATAATGCTTCTATGGAAACACTTGATCCACAACATCCAAAGGACATAAACTAATTGAGCCTACATCTGAGTATTCAGATGACTTATAACRGATTTATTACTTCACAATTGCTTTCTCTGTTACATAAAAGCCATTACTGTAGGCTGGTTAACAGAATAATGATCAGTGAGACAATATCTAACTTGCATGGTTGGCCAAACTTTCATTGTGTATATTTACCTGAATTCAAGGTTTGAGTTTTACAGAATAGATATTRTGACAAGTTGTTATTCTGATTCTGTCAGACAGTAACCTCCACTTCATTTCAAAGCAAGAGCATTTTAAAATAAGCCTAGCACTGTGCAAGCCTTCATGTGGCTTAAAAATCATACAAAACATACTCAAATAAACATTGATTTTTCTACTACCAAGTTGTTTTTGTCATGCTGTGAGGAAAGGCAAMATACTTCTTACACAGAAGACACCGGAAGCATTCAAATGGATTTGCAAAACACTGTACCTTCACTCTGTCTTGCTGCACACATTTACCTGCCTGAAGTATTTACATTATCACTCACCACCTTTGTTTCCMAGTGCCTTCCAAATCAAATTTGGTGAAATCCTTCAGGTGAAATACMTAAAGGAACCTCTGTTTCAGTAAGACAAGAAGAAGGTCAAGAGTCTGTCTCCAAAGGATTCAATCTCACTCAGAACTGCTGTGGTTTAGGCATATTTCTGTTACCCTGCTGTGAGACTGTRTGCATTTCACCCCTGTTGAAGTTGATTAGAATGACTTCCATTCTCACACATGAGGAAGAAAATAAGCTTCCTCTCTCATTTTCTTCTCCCTCGAGTTCTTTAATCTGTGAAAAAGAAACATATGGAATTAAATTCTCATTGGGTACAAAAGGGTACATTTCCATTGCATAATTTCTAGTTGCTGGATTAGCCAGAGACAGCTGTATGAGATGTCTGTGTGCCTCATCTGGAATTCAGCAACATTATTTCCATCAGTGCAACCAGCTTCCCTCCACTGCCTGCCTTGGAGGTCATTGCAAATGTCTTAAAAATAAACCTGGGTCATTGCTATCCAACATAAAATATTTATAGCAAGAAATACATTGACCAAAGGCATTTCATTTAGCACAGGGCCTTTAATTTTAGTTCAAACACCATCTTGGATAGTTACACTGAGGCTTCAGCATTTTTTATCTCTTGTATTTATCTCCTGTTATCCTCCTTTCTAATATTGTGTGCTTATATCCTTATAAGTATTCTGTTGACACAAACTTACAAACTTTTACTAGAATCCACAGAGGTACAAATGCTGTAATTTTTAATTCTCAYTACTGATCTTTGCTATTAAATACAACAAGAATACCATGTTTTTATAGCTTAACTTTTTGCTGGAATAAATTAATGAAAAGATTACCCTAAACTCAGAATACCTGGAAAGAGCATTGGAGAAATTACATTTTCTCAGCATTTCATTTCTAGTAAAATTGGTGTGGCTGCACCATTCTGCAGTGATTTGTGTAGGAAATTGTGAGGCTAAATGTACTGAAAATCTGACACATTCCCTGAGCAACAAAGGAACTCAGGGTAAATGTTACAGTATTACTGGCCACATCAGCAGTGCTTGTTTAGGCATTTGCTTCATAGTCAATAAAATGCGGTATTGAAAAAGAAAAAAAACCACACAGACCTCACTGCCTTTTCTTTCTCCTTGGAATAGCTTTCTTGTGCTGTTTCTCTTTATTCTCTTTCCAATTAAAAGCTCGTCTGCTCATGAACCTTGGTGCTCTCTTCAGCGGCAATTCGTGCCAGATGCCCTTGTCCTTTAAGGTTTTCTCCTTGAGGTGAGGGAGATTTATATTGTCACTTGCCTTGGAATATCAGCTCCAGCTCTCAGTAACTGCACAATGAACAAACCTTAGGGAAGTTTCTGACCTGGAGGCAGCATATTCTGTCCTGTAGCTCTGCAGAAGAGGCACATTACCTGCAGGTGAGAGTGTTGGGCTGGTTCATTCATGGGGGTTGGTGTGGTTTTGCATTTTGTCTGGTTCAGTGGCAAGCTCAGGYTGAGGGATCTGGTTTGCCATGGCCAGAGAGACTGGACAAACAGCTTGGCCCGTGTCAAAAGCCTGGAGGGACCTCAGACACTGTGAGAGACTGCACTGCTGATGATTAATGCCTCAAACATTCAATCCCCTGCAGCACACACACAGGGGCTGCACTGCTGGCACCAGGGGCTCAAACAAATGCTGGCTGCTTTATTGGTGAGGCACAGAGGGGTCTCCCAGCACCACAAGGGGTTTCCAGGTGAGGGAAAAAGCCAGTAAGAGGCAAATCCTGCAGGGAGAGATAAATACATCTTATCATGCCAATATCTTCTCTTACATGGTGACTAAGTTGTGAAAACTGCCCTCCRAAGTGCTGGGACACTGACCTGCAGGATGAAGTATTCACACTGGCTGATGGTGATTGATTGATCGATTCTATCATGATACACTAACTTTAGAGACATCAGCAGCATCCAGAAAAATACCAAAGACTCATGGAGTGTCCCCTGATCCAGGATTACCCCGTGCAGGGGAAGTACATGTGGCATTTCCACCTACTGTCAGCATAATAAACCCCAAGGGCCTGGTGTTTTGGGGACTTTTTCCCTCACCATTTGGTGGATACAGTCTACAAGCACCATCTCACCCAGACTGCCACCACTGAGAGGACCAGAAGAGGACCAACAGGGTGTTGGGTTCTGTAAAGTGGTGATATTTTTTCTACTCCATCTGTTTCCCTGTCACTCTCTTTTTCTTTCCCCCCCTCACCCCTTTGCCTATTCTCCCTCTACCTCACACTACTGTCAAACAAATAGCTGTACTACTGATTTCAACRTATCTCATTTGCACCTTAATTTGGGTAGAGGCATCTCTCTAACAATTTTAATTTTAATAATTAGGTCTTAACAGATACCCTTACCCTCTTGGTCTAGCTCCAGAGATTTCTATTCAGACAAAATACTTCTCTGATTTCTCATTTTCTTCACTTTATGTTATCTATTTGCTTTCATTTCTTCTGTAAATTAAATATTTTCAATCTAAGTAGTTGTCCTTCTTCCATATTTTGATAAGAAGTTGTTTCCACTTCTGTATAAAATAATTACCAGTAATCAGTCCTGGAAGCCCAGCTCTCAGAATCYCAACAGTGAAATCACAAGTCATTGCTCACCTGAATCTCTTGCAATTCCTTTTGTTCTGAATTAGGTTTCCTCTCCGGCTCTCTTACTCTTGTCTGCTGTTTTTCCTAAAATCCTTAATGGCAGTTAAATCAACAAAAGCTATAATTACAGCTCAGATCAAGCATAAAAAAAAAAAAAAATCAAATCTTCACATTTTTCTCCTGTTCTGTGGTGTCTGCATATGGAGGCCAGGTGAAATCCTCAGGTTTCATGGTGTGATTCTGTAGTACTTTAACACCAAGTGTTGTGTTATTACTGTAAAGTGAGAGACTGAGCTGTATCAAGCATCCTCTGTTGGGTTTTATTTTGCTTTCACTTCCCATCATTTCTGTCAATATTCTGTCTTCAGTACCCTCATAGATTTTATCCAGCTGGGATTCATGCTAGAGAACATGGACGAAAGCTTGCTCTCTCCTAAAGAGATGTCAGCTTGGAAAAATCTGGGGAGTTTTCCAAAGGAAACTGACAGGAGAATTTTGATCATTATTTGAAGTGACAGAAGGTAGACATACTCATTACAAAGTAGCTGCAGTGGCTAAACCTCTGACTGTCAACACTTCCGAAMGAAAGAATGACTACTTTTTCTCATGTGAGTTTTTGAATTTAATAACCAGGAAAAGTGGTGGCAGCCAAGGACCATTTGTGGCAACTGTGTAGCTGCCTATCGGTACCCACAGGAATAATTAGAGTAAACTGGAATGCTAAATGTCRAGACTAGGGAGACATGTACAGAATGTCAGTTGGAAATCTTAAGAAAAAATTGTGTTGCCATGAAATAGATTTTTAGTGCTCTGAAGGATTCATATTCACAAAGTGCATTAGAGCACATTAGAAGTGGCTGAAATAAAAAAGAAATAAAATCTTATGTTGTAAAGCGCCCAGAAAAGAAGTTGAAGGATAAGATATATAATCCCTGAGGTGCACTGAGCCTCCAGKCTGTAAAGCTGCATGAAGAAGAAGCAGCTCTGGTTGTGGCTGGAGCTGTGGTTACACAGAGGAACCGTCCAGGGGACACCCAGGGCCAGCACGGCTACACCCAGACAACACTCTATGCCAGAGAAACCTGCAACAGCTCACAGCTGGCAGGAAGCTGATTTTTGTTCTTTTTATGTTGTTTTAAAGGATAAAAGTGAGGGCTTCCTTTCTAGACATGAAGAGGATGTTTGAATAAAAGGGTTTGAAGAGCAGCATTAAAAAAAGAAGCGGAAGAAAAAAGCAAAACACTGACTTATCCARTTCTGGAACATCCTTTCAAAACATCTTTCTTATACTTCTCTGCCAGTGATGTACTGTAGCCACAGTACTAAAGCCAACAGTAATTGGAGTTATAAAGAGAGCACAAAAGAGACCAAACTAGGTATTATCCTSAAAAATTAAACCCTAGAAAAAAAGATATCCCACAAATATAAAAAGGCTAAAATCTCAACAGTAAATCAGTACTAAGCATGTTGTGTGCACACAGTGTTAGCAAGTGGCAAAGGAAAGAATAGCTCCCAACACWCTCAGACACAGAAATCCAGAGCAAAATCAGGAAGAAGGAGGAAGACAGCTGGAAAGGCAGCAGTGTCCATGTACCTCTGAGCATGAACAATAACACTSTCCTGGCCCATCTGAGTTATTAACTCAGCATTCATAAAGGTTCAGAGACWTCTCTTCACCTCCAGAGAAGTATCTGGAATGGTGTTCTGGATAACACTGGTGTCTCAGCAAGCATAGCACTACTTCTGATGTGTGAGAGCAATTGTCTAAYAGCAGTGACATGTTCCATCAGCTGGTACACCCAATGGGTCTGGGTTACCTTCTGACTGGTGATGTTTGTGTGCATGGTCTACAGTTCTCCTCCCTTCAAAAAGGAACCATGACTCTTTTTCAGTAACAATGAACCAGACATGCCAGAGATTGTGAGAAAGGAGTGGGGACTAAACCAGAGAAACCAGGTAGTTGCCCAAGCTGTAAGATGAAGCCAACAGGAGTCCTTTGGGAACATTTAAATGCACCTTTTCCTTTTTTTTTTTTCTTGTGTGCTTAGTGAATATCCAATATGTGATCTGAGTTTGAAGTGATATTTATTTAAAGATGCATCCATYGATTCAGACTAACAAGTGAAAAACCTATTAGGTATTACAGAATTTGTGAAAAACTTTATTTCAAAAGAAGTAAACAGGTTTGGTTGGGTTGGTGGGTTTGTTTTTTTGTTTTTTCATGGTGGGTTTGTTTCCTTGTTTTTTCATAGAATCTTAAAAGTTAGAGGAAGATGGACATAAATACTATCTTTCTCAATAACCACAAAGGGGGATTGTTCCTTGCCAAGACAATGAAGGGTGCCAGCAACAGACTTGAGTACATTGTCCTTCCAGTACACCTGGTGGACACTGCTGAGTGATATTAAACGTTCACAAGGGCAGAGATCTTTSTGCTGTTAGCTCAGCTTGCAGCTCTGATTGTCACCACCACTCCCTATTTACATTCCTGTAACATTTCCCATTTCCCATACTTCACACTTTGTTTTTGTTTGTAATGATTGCCTAATCAAACCATTCATGTTTACCTCTACTAATCTTGCCTGAAAATCTCCAACACCTTTGCCCCCATTTCTTCTCAGGTTAGTCCTAAGGATTTCAACTGTTTGAGAGCATGGAGTAGTATTCTACAACGCAATTCTGACTGTGGGAGTCCTGGTAGTGTAAAATGTCWGTACAGATTCTGCTTTTGCATTTGTTTTTGCAAACTGAAAATACTTCTCTCAATCCMTATCTTTATGTGAATCATGTACAAGTGGAAGTCCAGCTGAGGCTTTGGCAGACAGGGAGGATTGCTTCAAGTGCTCTACAGCATCATGACACACTTAATTTTTGTTTGTTTTGTGACCTGCTAAAAGCTGCTGATCTTTATCTGTGGTACTGCTGTCTGTTTTATTGCCCCAGCCTCCTCACAACATTGCTGTTCATTTTTTCAGTCGAYGGGTAGAGACTTTTACTTAATGTCATTGAATCATAGCCTTTTTATTTCAGTCCATTTAGACTCATTTAGATCTCATTTTTATTGAGATCCTTTTGAATGCCTCCTCTGTTACCTAAAACATTTGCAATCCTTCCCAGCTGAGATTTACATGAAAATATGTCAGGCATCCTCTCTCATTTTTCAGCCATATCTTTATTCAAAGGTAGGCAACTCAAGACTGAAGCCCATATTATGGTGCTCAGTACGTGTGACCAAGCTGGAGGTGAAGCAGTSATTGCTCTGCCCTGGGTGTGGTTTCCTCAAGACCTATGTCATGGTTTTTGGTAGTTTGCCCTGGGCAGCATTGCCCTGCTCTGCCTATGAGCATGCCACAGGAGACAGAGCAAATAAACACTCTAAAGACTAAAGATAGTGCATTTCCCCTTTCTCTCTTTACCACACAGCCACTCACACCATCATTGAAGGAAATTAGACTGGTCTGATGTGATCTATTCTTGGCAAATCCATGTTGCCAATTAGCTACCACTTCATGAACCTCTTGGAAYTGTCCCAGAAAGTGTACATTAGCAAATTCTGATAGCACAGTTTGGCTGTATCTCAGTGGCAGTAAGTCTGGAGAGAACTTCCAGCATCCTTCCCTTTTTCTGTATTTGTCATCACCATCAATATCATCACACAAAAAACTCCATTTMTGCCCTTCGTCCCCTCTGTTTGAACAAGAGCAGACAACGCAATGTGGCCAAAAATTTTAGTGTGACTCCTTGCTTCTCTTTGCTGAATGTGCTCACCCACACATGGGACACTTGTACTACCGAGGGCATCGCTGTTCTGTGTGGAGAGACCTTTATGTGTCACTGTTTCAGGAAAATCACAGCCCACACTCYGATGCTTTACAAAGTTAATAGTTTGAGTGACAACTTTAATTGATTTCAGGTAGGTCGGATTTGAAGCAGCTGTGCAAACTCTTTTCTGATGGTCTTGGGATACAGACAGGGAACAGGGAGCATGAGGAGAAAGGTCAGGATAAACAAAACATTTGGGTACATTAATGTGTAAAACACATGGGTGATGTTCATTATCAACAGGGATATCACAAATGCCTATGGAGGGCACATGAGAAGACAAAAATSACCAGAACTCTTTCGTGAATTGCAGATGTGCAGTGAACACAGCCATAACTCATACTCATATTCATTTCTTTGTTAATTTAAAAAACTTTGAACCCAAACATGTGGCCTTCACCTTTCTGAAGAGAGAAGAAAATACTCCACCTGAATCCATGTGGTCCTATGCTTTAACAGTAATAGCAGACAAACCAAAGGAGGTCTGTAGGGGGCTTGGACTGCCTTCTCCTTTAAACAGAGTTCTGATCCCACCAGCATAAATGCCAACGTGTGAACAGTTCATTCTATTTATGCTGCTCTCAGTCAGTGAAAGGCCATGGGCACAGCTTGTGGGGTTCTGAGCTCCTCAGGCACATCTTGGTTTTGTCCAACAGAGCACAGTGAGCACAGTGAGCACTGGGTGCCAGCACACCAACAAGAATGAAATCAGTACTGTCCTCTCCCCACTGTCATTCCCCTCTGCGAAGAGTTTGAAAGAGGAAGCTTAAACATGATACTACTCCCTCACGTGAACATTCAGCCTCTTCTTTTTTTTTTCTTTTTCTTTTTTTTTTTTTGCCATACTACAGTGCTTTGCACTTCTTCCCATCATTAAGCCATTTGCATGAAATACTGAACTGATTAATGTGGCATTTTCCACTAAACTGTTTCAGGAAAYGCTGCACCTTTCCAGTGGGATGCTTTTGAATAATTTAATCTCCTCAGTATAATTAAAACTACATTCTGAAGTTAGTACCTATTTTCCCTGGAGACACTCATCAAAATGTCAAGTGTTCCTTCTCGTGGAACGGCAATCCCATTCTACAAACAAACATATTTATCTACTGTTGCTTGCAAGCAGGAGACCTTTGCCTCTATTCTTTGTCACTTCATTATTTAACATGAGCAAATAGTGCAYGAAATATTAAACAGTATTTACGCACAGAATGACAGATTATTTTTAAAAGCCTGAAGAAAAGAAATTAAGTACCAAAGCTAGCAATAATTAGAAGTCTTATTTTGTATTTTACTAATGATTTAAGTGTGACTCTTAAAATGGAGTCTAAATGCTTATTTAAAAATGGAACAAATGTTATGAAACAAWATATTTGCTTCCCTTAGCTTTCTTAGTGCACTATTTTGCCTTAGAGAAAAGCAGGGTTGTGGTGCCACCGCCTGGAGRTCTGCAGCAATACTGTCCACAGATTTCATGTTTCTGACTTTTGCTGGGACTGAATCCACAAATTTACAGCTGAATCTTGGGCAAAACTCCAGTCAAAAGGATAGAAAATCTGTTCAAATTGTGTTTGTGAAACCTGTGGTAGGAAGATGCATTTTAAAAATTAATCACATGTATTGTTACATTTACCACAAAATATCTTGACAGTGTGGATCGCACACACAGCCGGTCAGTGCACTCATTTGCTGTCATCTTGCCCATTGCTGAGATGCTCTGAAAGTGAGGACTGGCCTTTCCCTGCAACCTTTAGCTCTGCGCCACATGACAATAACTACCTATTCTGAAATACAGAAATACTAGGTATAATGTAAGTCCACAGCCACACTATTTTGTACAATTGGCCAAATTTTACGGATGTATTTCAGATTCTATGTATTTTTATTTGCTTTTCTTAATTTAAAGGAAAACCCAGATAGAAATTATGGTATGCACTCAGGGAACGGAATAAATTTCAGCTAGAAGCCACACCATATATGAAGGATTGGCATCTCTTCAGCATGTTATTGTTATTTATAATTGGTCTTGTGTTCAATTTGGAYGTAGAGTACAGTATTAGCTAGAGATAGAGATAAGACAGTTAAATATCTGTTGATTATTAACTTCCTCTTAACTGAGCTACAGACAAAGATAAAAGAGTGAAATATCTGTGGATCATTAGCTTCCTCCTCTTAAGCTGTCATATAAAAGTCATTGAAGTTATTATAGGAAACAGTGTGTGTTTGTGCAACAAGCCAAACAAGATCAAAGCTTAATATTGTYCTATCTAGCCTAGGCCACCTGGAAACCATGCATCTAGTCTGAACTCAGCAGGTCAAATCCTCCAAAATCACAGGGGACAGAGAGGCACAGCTGGAATCCTTTCCCCTGCAACAATTCCCARCACCTCATACAAGAAACTACCCTCTGGAAAAGCCCATCTGTCSCCACCAAACCTAGACACAGCCTGCRTACCCTTCACACAGCAGATAAACYRCAGATGGCCAAATGCCTGATGCTTGTACCTCATCCTGTTTCTGCCAGCATAAAAGGATTCATATGAGCCTGGTGGAAGCAATTTCTCTGTTATGCATTGCACAAGAGAAACTGAGCGGGAGCTTTAAGATATATCTTTGGAGGAAAACAGTTCTCTARCCAAATCTGTGGAGAGCTTTCCTTTATTCCCAGTGGTGGCATTTACATACATATGCATTAGTCATAACTACTCTGCACTTCCCGCAGCTAATCCTCCTGCAATGCTCCTATTATAAGATCACCAGGCACGGGGGGAATGACTGTCTGACAACACTGATTAGTTTAATGCATAACATAACTTCATTAGTACCTTGTAAGTACACTTGACGTTTAAACAGTCCCATTTCATAGTTTGCAAACATTTCAAATCTAGCACATTGATGCCATACAAGGCTAGTTGCTCTTGTTAATCCACTAAMGGAAGCCTATTGCTTTTTTATGTAATGGAAAATGGAAACAAATTTCTTTCCTTTATTGGTCTGTTGCATCAAGCATGCATAGTCTTCAATCTGTTGACRGAATTTTAAGCTGAGCCTCCTTAAACCCTAAATGCTCTTATTTTGTAGAGGTCCATCATCTATTAAGTCTAAACYCACAGCATTCAGCAGCTGCTTATGCACAGGCAGACAGACAGCAATGCAGCCATCCAGTCATCCCAAGCATGCTTTTGGGAGTCTCTGCCACCAATCTGCATGAGCCTTCTATCTTTGGATCAGCCAAAATTGTCAAGAGTCTGTTTGTTGGTGCTTTTTARCCATGTATCAAGAAAATAAACTGTATGGTTTTAGTTCTTTAAATAATTTTGGGAGTGTAAGTCAAGCCCCATTGCGGTGCACAAATGCCTGTGTACAGGATGATTCTGAGGGATGAGTTATGTGGTTAGGTTCTGGATTCAGAGCTAGCACAAAACATGTTCATCACAGCAGTTAGTAGCTGCTACAAGAGCCCCTGCAGTGCTGTGGTCCTGGACCAGCCTAGATCCTCCTAAAGGGCTCCTGGAGCAGGCTCAACCATCCCTGTTGCCACCAAGCTGAGTGTCTTGATTGGTCCTGCCCTCCAGCACCTGGAGGAATCGCTATCCCACATCTCTTCCGACCCTGACTGCAGGAAGTGTCTTGGCTGGMATGGCCCAGGACCAAGCAAGCCAGCTTGCCATCATGGGCAGGTCACAAGAGAACAACTCAAGGTGGATAATTCACTGACAACAGACTGAGTACATGCTCTTAAAAGTGATTTTTTCACTACTCGCCTTCATCAGTGGGATAATTTAATTATTTGATAGCATTTCATTTATTTGTAGAGTAAGGATTGCAGTACATCCCACTTACACAGCCTATGTAGAGAGCCAAGATGGTTAAATAGTGGATACTTGTAAAGGGATGTGCCGTGATTCAATCCCAGCAACGAAAGGCTACACAGCCACCTTGAGATGGGGAGAGAACCAGAAGAGTAAAAGCTAGAAAATTTGTGCATTGAGATAAAGACTGTTTAGGTAAAGCAAAGCCTATGCACACAAGCAAAGTAGAACACTATCCTGCTCTGGCTTAATTGRTAATAAACACAATTGATTTCTCCAAGTCAGGTCTGTTTTCTACATGACAGTGACCAGTGAGTGACCTCTYCCARTCCTTTTCTCAACTCATCAGACTTTTGTTGTAGTTGCTCTACACTGCCCACTTGAGAAGGGCAGTGACAGGGTAGCTTTGGTGGACACCTGGCCTCCAGGCAGCATCAAACTGCCACAAACACAAATCTAAAATGTAGTCACATGCTTGCCATTGGGAAGAAAATTAACTCTAGCACAGCCAAAACCAGCACAGCACGGTATGGAAATGATGGATTTGAACTCTGGGATAGGGAACTAGTTATGAAGTGGAACATTTTCCTCTTTTTGTCTTTCAGCAATTCAGCAATACCTGCCAGCAGTTGCCTAATTTGTGACAGGAATTTTGAAAATACCATGTCCTCCTTTAATATAAAATAAAYCTTAAGTATAGAAAAGCCCAAAATAACATCATTGTTGTCTAAATTCATARTTCATGCAATATGTGGTGATTCGACTGTGATGAAAAATAGTCTCTCTCAGTGGGTGCAAATGGAAGCATCAATCACCTGCAAGAGTTACACCATTTTCTGCAGCAGAGGAAACCCAATTGTTTTAGATACACCTACCATCCCAWTGTGAATTTATTTCGTCCTTGAGTCTGTGGTGGAGTTTGTAGCAGTTGATCCTGCCTATTTTTTTTACAGGACACTACACAAAGCAGTGCCACCTATACAGGCTTACAGTATGAAAGAAAATGGATCAAACTGCTAAACATAACACCAAAAGATCCAGAGAGAGAGGACATACCAAAATAATCTCTCATTAATTTAATAGATGCACTGCATATAAACTCTTAGATGTTCTTAGAACTACTACAGAAATATGTTTATAATCACTGAAATTACAATATGGAATGTGGAATAATACAGAAATAGAAGTTGTAATGAAAACATGCCATAGGTAAAAATCTCTGCACGTCCTGTGACCAATATACTTTCAGTTATTGTGCTTTTTTCAAGAAGTATGATATGATAATGTTCCTCACGAAGGACACAAGGAAAGAGCTAGTCTTGACATGCTAATTTGAGGAAAAGAAAAAAAAAAGTATGAATATTTTTATTAGGAATACTGAAATGTATTTGCTCTAGAATGAGGTGGGTACCTATTCAGCCTTGTGCAAAATTAATTTAAGTATTTTAAAAAGTGTTTAGCTTGCATCTGTTGAGTTTTGATTTGGCTTGGGGTATTTTTTTTTTTTTTTTTTAGTGGCATTATTAATTTCTAAGCTTTCAGTCTCCTGAGGCTATTTGATGGCTAATTTGCAGAGGCTGCTGTAATTAGCCCTGTTAGGTAGCACCATGATGATGACAGTTCTCTTGTAGCTGGGAAAGAAGAATGTCAGAGTGGACATTATCCCACCCATTTGCAGAGAAGGGACCTGGATTATCACAAAATCTGCACTGGCCAGATAGGGAGTCACTTTTTATAGGCTCTTCTTTACCACTTCTTCACTCTGCAGGTGATGTGTGGTTTGGAGGAGTATTTATCACTCACTCATATCTGAGACCTGTCTTATGTAGCAATTGATGTTCCCATCTCAGGAAACACTGAATACTTCTTAACTATCATATTACTCTCATCAGTGCAAGGGATGTCTGTCTTAGACTGGGATCTTTTAAACTGAATAAAGGGAATCAAAGAATTTTACCTCAAGGAAGCTCACACATGTAATGTGAAACAGCATTTTAATTTTCAGYGCTTTTGTCCCCTGGATTCCTATGCTGACTGCTTTGTTGTCTCCTTTCACAGCACAGCAATGTTTGTCACGCAGTTTATACAACCCCAAACCTTCTGCTTTGGCTTAGAGCTGAGCACGGACTGACAGCTCAGTGTCCCCTGTGCCGAGGGTGCCACCCCAGCCTGGCCAAAGCCCTGTCCCCACCCACAAGGTGCYCTGTGTGCCCAAACCTCCTCAGACTCTGCGTGCCCTCAGCTGCTTCCACCTGCTGTGAGTCACCCACACAATTACACTGCCGCCTGTGTTTAATCATTGCTCTGAGTCCTTTAATTTAATCTGGCTGCACTTTGCACTGCCAGGCACAGATTTGCGTGGGCACAGCACAGCCAGTGCCAAGCAGACGAGCTCCYGCACCTCATACACGCAGGATTGCTTGCCTGTCTTTTTCAGCCAGTATTTGCCTTTATGTGCATGCAGCAGCTGTCCTGGACTGCCTTGCTCCCCAGGGAAGACCAAAGCCTTCCTAGGATGTTAGGTTCTGCCTAAGGTTGATGATAAAGTTGTGGTTTGTCAAAAAAAAAAAAAAAAAAAAAATCTTGTGAAATTCTATGCAGTGTAAATCAGTGTTTAGATACTGCGAGCGTGAATGCCATGAAAACATAGTCAAACCAGCATCGAATTTGACCTGTTGGAGACTCAAAGCTTAAATCCATTCCTTCACTAAAGTTAACATCTGCAGCATGTTAAAGGACTGGTTTATTATAGCACTGCTCATGAGCATTTATATTATTAGTATTTAAAATATTTTTAAAAATTTATTTTAGGAGTATCTCTGAATTTGAGATATGAAACTCTGAAAATTAAGTTACTTTTGCATAAATATGCTGACATTATGGCTTTGGCTTTCACAAATTTAGTTTAATAAGGACATTTATGATTAAGTCATATATCAAGAAAAGAAACCTGGATTACTTCATTGGGCTCTAAAACTCAGCAAACTGGATAATCCTGAAATATTTAAATTTGCACTGTAATGTTTTTTATATATATATAAATAAAGAAATGCTTTGCTGTCTATAAATCTGTCCTTCCAAATGTTGAATTCAGCTGTGAAAAATGGCTTATCCTAAATGAAATATGGAGGAGTTTCTGACAGCTGAAATCCATGCTTCCCTCAGTCAGCTCCAGTGTAGAATATCACAAGCGAGCACATGCTGAACAACAGCCATCCCTTTCCAAACACAAAGTGGAAGGAAGAGAGGTCTGAGTCCTGCTTTGACACCAGATCTGTACTGAGCAACTGAAGTGGCTCTGAAACACACCCTTTTCCATTCACAGTTTTCACTGTTTTGCCATGGCTGTGCACCAGGATAACCAAAAACAGATCTTACCTCCTGAATTTGTTTTGATTGCAAGTACCAGTCTGTAAGAGGAAACAAMTTGAAGCATGTTTGAACCAAATCTTTTACACTATTTTCCAGAAGGTTRTCATATCTAGAGTTTAATAGGTATCATTCAGTGTCACTTTGGCACTATAACATTTTGGCTTAGAATATATTGACTGGGGAGAAAATGACCAAAAGGCTTCATACAGCTAGCTCCTGAAGAATTTATTTTGAAAAATACAAAAATGCTTAATTTATCAAGCTTGAACTTGCAGGATAGCTTTGAACTGGAAGGTAACACAGGATTACAGAAATGAAAAATGTTTGTCTCTGTATATTTTGTCTCAGAATATTTTCTTTCTAAGGATAAATAGTGATCACACTAATAAAGACTAAAATTCCAGAAGAAAATACATCCTTAAAGTCAAAACAAGATATACAGGTTAATTCCAGCTTAGTGTCTCCTTTTAGCCTGGCCAGATATCTTCCTCCTCACAAAGAAGAGTCTGCAGGGTGGGTGACAGTGCAAACCCAGTGCCAGTCCATCCTTGTGTCACCTGACACCAGCCCTTATCCAGAGCCCTCCAGCCACTGCAGGGTGAGTGTG